>NW_018480021.1:278999-366744 GCF_002113885.1 Mizuhopecten yessoensis | reverse complement strand
CCCCCCCCCCCCCCCCTCATTCCTACAAAGTAATGATTTCTTTCTATTACCTGGGAATTTGGTAATAATCGATAATGATATTGGGAATGCAACAATTCATTGATCAACCGAGTGCATATTTGGAAAAAGCAGGAAAAAGTACTGCATACAAGTGATCTACTTTGAAATAAGGGGTATGGAAAACAACGTTCACTGTATGCTTGTTTGATATATGTTTACTTCCGTTAAGTGACGTCAGATCATTCAGTGTTTTGGCGTTAGATATTCTTCCGCTGATCAAAATGTTGATTTAATGCCGTTACGTATTACATCGAAATGACGTCACGTTTCAAAACGCCAGCCGACATGGTACTGAACATTTCCAGCTCTAACATTTGTTTTTAAGCACTCCTTTGTCAAAATTTAGAACAAAAAGAAAGTTGTTCCCGAATCATTGAGCTTTCCAGCATGGGCCTTCTACATTGGAGACGTGCTTCTTGTATACGCAGAGGTGGGAGTCAGCAATAGCATCCTGCTCAGTAGTACATGGTATACAATCATAAGTATCTATCAAATAAGAAACGTGAGGTAAAACTATTTCTCTATGTGTGCTCCCACTCTGACTGGACGGCCAACGTAGTATTGCGAAGTTTCCTCTCTACAATGCGTCTGATGGACTATTAATTAATTAAAATGAGAACAAAAATACTGAACAAACATGTCATGATATTTCATTCTGAATTAATATAAATATGACTAACACAATGACGTCACTGTCAAACATAGTAATGCATTTGATGTGCGTGATGGAGGATGGGTAATGAACGAATCTATAAAATGGTCGTGAAAAATATTCTATAAAGCACTTTTGTTCAAATTAATAAATTAACGTTCCGCACTATTGAAAACGTCTAAACTGTCACATTAAACATATTTCTGCAACAATGACAAGAGTTAAAAGCTACTTTTAAATTGTCAAAACTGAAAGCGAAATAGCACTTTGTGCCAACTTTGTCACATCTAATTCTACCGCATCCTTTGAGATTTAGTTTGAAATTCACAATTTCTTATGAAGTACAGATCCATAATTACTTGATGCTACCAAATAGAGGGAATGCCTTCCCTTAGAGCTGTCTGTTACCACCACCGAGTTTGAGGCTGCATCAACGGATGGCTGTAACTTGGCAACACATTCATATTGTTCATGTTCATATTCATATTCAAATTCATTGCGTTCATAGGTCCCATTGTGTTATATGAACAACTCATGTTCATACTGTTCATCGATGTAGGTAAAGATGTGTTCATAGAATTGTTCATTGTTAAGGAGCCCATGGGGTTCATGTTCATATTACTCAAACTACCATTCATGTTAACGGGAGAGTTCATGTTCGGTTGCATTGGTAACGGTTCCTGGGCTTTGACAAGACTGTTCATGCCAGGTTGGCAGGGTTTGCCGTCCCGCACCAGCACGGGTACAGCCACACGCCTCGGGGACGGTAGAGGATTCAAATCTAATCCCTTTTCTTGCCGTGACCGCTTCAGCTTGTATCTATGATTCTGAAACCATATTTTCACCTGAACTGGCGTGAGTCTAATTATACTAGCTAAATGTTCCCGCTCTGGAGCACTCAGGTACCGCTGTTGACGGAATCTCCTTTCAAGTTCATAGGTCTGAGCCTTTGAAAATAGCACCCTTCGTTTCCTCTTCTTCTGCCCATCATTGTTATGGGAACCAGGCGAATCATCACCTTCATTGTCACTGAGTTTGTCACAATCCTCGGAACTGTTTAATTCCGATTTCACGGCTGTAATGTCATTATGTACAGAAGAATGGTTCTCCGTGGTGGATACATCGCTGGAGTGATTCGAGTCGCTCGGCGAATTCATGTGTGGTAAACCTGGGGATGGAAACCAACAAAGATCAGTAACGATAATACGGCCGTATAGACGGCTATACAAGTTAATCAAATCATGAAATGGACACACTTCTCTCCACAAACTTGACACAACACCGACTTTTCTCACCTATGGCGATAGTTGGACTTCAACAATTGGCTAAGATAACAATCACATTTTGACCGAAGCTTTCGCCACGGTTCATATTTACAGATAGATGATTTAATTAAGTCGGCAAATACGGCCACCCAACAAACCCGTCGTTTTTACCGTGTTAAGATAATGTTTTTATACTCTCACGAAAGCAATGTATTACGTTTATATTCTAAATCAAACGACACTACAGATAAAACATGTCTTTAATGTAAATATTGTACAGATGTATTAAATTCATCAGTGAAAAGAAATACGTGTATTCATACTGAGGAGAACTGTTTGGGATATTTCTATTTCTAGCAATAATCATTATTTTATGTTTATATCATCATGACATCTATATTGGCTAAGCTTGGAAAGTAAGACATAATGTATATATATTTTCTTATAGAAAACACATTGACGTATTATAATAAGCTATTGTCTAAAGATTGTTACTTTGCCAATTGTTCAAGTCCAGCGATCGACTTCGTCATTGGGACTAAATAGAATCGTGTCTACTGTTTGTGTTTACAAATAACATAATTATTTCTTTTTAATATATTGATATCATTTCCATCAATGCAACAAAACAAATATTTACATCTTTTATCATTCTTCACGTAATGGTTTTATTTCCACCATTTCAATGCTAACACAATCCAAACAAACCCAAATTTCCTTACGTAGCTTCTATCTATCAACGAAACTCATTACATTGGATGTGTGTACCCGGATATCTTAACTGACTTTGTTATCACTAATTCTGTTATTAATAGTTTCATAGCCCGGACGCCTGGAATATTCCATTTATCTCGAAATGTGTCCCCTCAATACTCAATATATTTTGGATTGTTTGTCTAGAATACTCCATATATCTCAATTTTGTTTTGTTTAGAATAATCAATTTATCTCGAATTGTTTGTCTGAAAAGTCCTTATATCTCGCATTATTTGTCATGGTCACAACGCACTTGAACAATGAATGGGTTTACAGTGTATACTGTTCGTATTTTATGGATCTACATAACTTACACATATGTTTAGCATCATGTATTAAAGTTTACCTCGGATATCTGGAAAACAAAAATCAACTGGAATATTACTTTCCCCTTCGTTTCTCTCAATATTCCAATAATGTTTTTGATAAAACGAGGAGTCTTGGTTCTACATGCTTTCACACAGACCTACTTAACAAGCAATACACGTGATGCTATAGGTTACCTGTAAGGTCACAAACACTATGCAAATACTAAAAACATTGAGTAACAAACTAAACTTGAAACAATGTCACTGACATCACAGCTAACGTATCATCGTCATCAAATTACGTTATAGCACAACAAGTATGATTAAAGTCGGGATTTTATCAGAAAATGAATTTAAATGATTCACATTTCACGCTTAATTGACTTCATGGTTCATTTTATAATGGCTTCCGTTCCGATCAGAGTGGACGTCAAATATTATTCTGAAAGCATCTTGATCATTTAACGGAAAACCTCTCCCAGTTCCCCCATTAGCAATGATAGCAGCTTGAAAGTGCGTTCACATAAAGTGTAACTATTAATATGAATTCATATTGGAGATGGCCATCAGTGAACTCCTGGTTTTCTCTTTGCCGTACGTAATTGCCTGTAAAATCATCACACATCCGTTGATCAGTACCGTAACGTCATTTAAAATTAGTTTCCGCGTTTTGTTTGATCGCCTAAAGCATAGGGGTGAGCTTTATCAGTATTCGGTGTCGTCAGCTAACTTTGATTTTTAACCATTGCCGAGAAAATATTTACAAAAATTCTATTAGATATTGGTTCGATAAGTGCATGTTTTCATTTTCTTATCACGAGTTAAATTTATCTCGTACCGGGATGTCTTACGAAAGTGACAGACCAATTAAAAAGGAATAATTCACGCTAAACACATGCATCATAAATGTCGAAACATTTAAATACCCGTTTGTGATGACTACGGCAGCCTTTATGTTAATATAATTGAACAAGGAGCATCGTACAGAGCAAGAAACAAGAAAAACAAACAAGCGTTTAATTGGAAATTCCATGGACCTTACTTTCATTTTAACTTTTGTTCTATGTTCATGTAAAGACAGGGTATTTTTTATTAAAACTTATCAATTATTTTTTTGTTGAATATAATTTAGTAAAAGTCATGTGCTTAATGAAAACCTGATTTTAAAGAAATGTCATTCTGATGTGAATTTTGAGGTAAAAAGAGGCAAAATAATTAAATAAATAAAACAGTAATAACGAAACAATGAAAAGAACCGAAGAGACACCACGAAAATTATGAACCGTCACAAAAAAAAATAGAGGAGAAAGGAGGTACTGTTATGTACGGGATCGCATATAAAATTATTACAGCTTAGTAGACTGGAACAAAAGGAGTAAAGTATCTTGCTCAAAGATACAACACAGTATACTTGCTTATTTTGAATGTTTAATCTACGGTTATTTTTAGGTTGTTTCTAGATAGGGAATCTAATAAAAGTTACTAATAAAGAGGTCCTACAGAGGGTAATCAATATCAGATCAGCTGCCAATAAAGAGGCCCTAATACGTAAGAATTGTCTTTAGTATGTAATACATATACAATATATTTAATAATTTAATAATAAGGAAAATATATGTCTTTTATGTTAGTGAAATGTTGATATCAGATATATAGATCACGAAAATTTAGATTACTAAATGTTATCATTAGTGAACAATAGGTTGTTTGCTATATATGGCACTGAATTAACTTGACTACAGATACCTGCTACAGTAATTACAGAATAATAGTTTTGTAGCAACAGCCGCAAACAAAGGAAATAGACAGGCAACATTTAAATCGTCCACTTTTATAAGTCAATTTTAAGATAAAGTCGTAAAATGTTTTGGACGCTAAAACAATTCTCTAAAGGTTTATACACAAATATTATCTTTTTTATAGGTTAACGGTCCCACAGCCTGAGGCTAAACATAATCTCTGAGTTCAGAAATCAGATGTCTTAGCTTCATGACAATATCATTTTCAATAAACATGGCTATATTTATTATGATGAGCATACATCTTTTTTGATATTTTAATGAATATGAAATAGTTTTTACTGCTTCGTGGTGACATATGTATCTTTAATCTATAAATATATTCATATTTCTTTTCTTTTAAATCTTGAAATTGATCAATTAGTAAGAATATAAAAACTTTTGCTTTTATAAAATACTCCATCGATTTAAGTTATTTTGAAGTAAAATGAGTTCATCTGAATTTTTGTTTTCTATATTGGGAGAGGGATGATAGTACTTAATCAACAAAACAACAATGACCATCGGTGTAGTGTTGATTTGAAGAAGCTTTTTTTCTTAATTGTTTTATACCGAAAACTCTGAATGTTTGCAAATCACCATAGCGACAACAGGTGTTTCTCATGATTACAGCTCCTCTCCTGGATATTCAATCAGATGTCAATTATACAGTGTCGACACAGTTCCATGATAATTAGACGGTCACATGACATACAGGGGGAAGAGGGCGGAGGTCCACTTGACAACAACCCAGAATGATATGCTTTATGTCCGAATAAAGCTTAAACTTATTTCATTTCTATGTGAGATTGTAGTACATGGAAACACTCAGTTTTATAATAAAAATTGCTAAGTTCATGATCTTTTGTCCCCTTGCCGATTAATATCATTACTTACGATTCTATTAAAAAGCAACATCATAAAATAAGGTTGAAGAATTTTTGTATTTTTGTGACGATCGAAATATCCAAATACATCATTTTTATCAATTTTCAATCGAGTGACAAAAGCGTTGTTTATTTTGAATGTGTAACCTACGGTTATTTTTAGGTTGTTTCTAGATAGGGAGTTTAATAAAAGTTACAAATAAAGAGGTCCTACAGAGGGTAATTAATGTCAGCTGCCAATAAAGAGGCCCTAATACGTAACTATTGTCTTTAGTATGTAATACATATACAATATATTTTTCAATTATGACGAAATATTGAAAAATAGTACAAGACTTGTTGTTAGTGGAGTAACAACACTAGATATGGAATATATTTGTACGTGTTATAAACCATTAAGCCGTTATTTGTTAAAGTAATTTATATCGCTTTTATTATTATGTCCTATTAATGTGTCCACTGGTTTTGTTCGAATCACACAAGAAAGATTTACAATGAAATGGTATATTAGATAAAAAAAAAAGGCAGTATATGGACAAAACAGTTGTAATGTTTAATCGATCCTATAACAGTGAAAATTAATATGATTAATATGAAATCCATAAGCATATTTGGAATGAGCATACATTGATACGTCACACAGTGATAACAAAACCCGTGCTTCGTTAGGACTAGAACGCGTGTCAATGGACACGAACATTTATAGTTTGTATCTGAACAACTTATGTTTCAATTTGGAAACTCGTGCATATTATCTATAACTTGAGTTTGTGAATGTAGATATAGATTTCATTTAAGTATATTTTAGTTTCAGTAAGGCGATCTTGCAAAATATATAGTAAAACAATTTAACTTTTCGGTAAAATGATCTATGCAATTATACTGGTTGTGTAAACAAATTTCATAGTAGAGCATTGTTTGCCAATCTTTGAAACCAACAATCCTCAAATGATTTCAAATATTTGCAGTAGGGATTTCAAATTGTTTTGTCGCTAAAAATAAAGAAGTTTAAAATGACCTCTTTCAAAAGGAGGTTGGACGCCCATGCTTCATGTCTGTTTGCTGAACATATAATATGGGTGGTCTTTCAAATTTGAAATATGCCCTTAACAAATAACGATGTTCCCTTCAAATGTACCCCGCCTATTCCTTTCCTTTGTGAAAACATGAAATGCAAATATTTTATATGCGTGAAATATAGCTCGCTTATTTGAATTAAATCGCTAATTCATTGCCCAATTAGAGACATACATTTGTATCGGGTGACAAGTGCTGATACCGGGGTTGAGTAGTGATTGCTCCTCGTGTGTAACACTTCCTTTCCTGAGGAGCCAGACATATAATAAACAAACAGAAATAGATTGAGCCGACACTACGGCCTAATTGCACGCGCATGATAAAACAATTGACATACAAATATATTCTTCTTATTTTATATCTTGTAATGTTCCTTTTTCTTTCTATTCCTGCTGAATTTTTTATTGTCTCAGATGTCTGAGTATATTGACGCTTAGCTGTTTTTAATTTCATTGTTAAGTTTATTTTTTATAATAAAGATTATGATGTACAATATTCCGTGATAGTTACCTTCGGTTAGCGTTTTACACTTTCGGATTCGGTGTAAAACGTGATAAGCTGTCTTGGTTTATTGATAGAATTTTCCTATTTCTTACTTTGATGCTATTATTAAACAGCATGTATTAAGTATATGTTTGAAATATAACTTTATTTGTTAATAATGTGATCACAGTACTTTCTAGAAAGTCATTTTATCTTTGATAAATGGAATCCCTTAATGCTTTTTTATTAGGTATTTACATTTGTACTGGGTTTTAGATGATTAATTGATAAATTGAAGGTTAAAAACATTAACCAATACAAAATCATGTGTATTTATGCACATTCAAAAAGACACAATACTATATATTTTTATTTTTATTTTGTCCGTTCTGGCAGGTATTTGAAATACATGTTTGCTATCTTGAAGTAGGAAACTCAATTATATAGGGTATACTAAATAATTCTTTTTACTGACTGAACGTGTCAGACACTGAATAAATTGCCAATCGTGAATTCAGTTTATAAACTGTTCTGACTGAATAGCCACTTTAATGATTATGTCAAATAAAATAATTCCCTGTGATAAATGAGACTGTCAAGTAACAAAACCACGTGATCAATAAACCAACTTTATAATAGCATATCATTCTTTCGGTAAAACAGCACGAACTAAGACATTCGGTTATAAATTATCATCTTTATCGATTCCATTACGGTTCTGACTTTTCCCCAGTAATGATGATCATTCACACAGCGTTTATTATCTAATGAACAGTTTTCTGATAAAATCTAAAATCAGTTTGTAGAATACAATCTGGCACTAAACAGTAAGAGATTAACAAAGTGTCAACAGAACCAAAACGCGAACTAAAAATAGATAAAACTAGGGTATAATATTAACAAAGGAATGATATACATAGAGACCCATGAAACATTATTCAGTATTTCACCTTCAAAAGAAAAAAAATAGACCCTATATATTATTCTTAATTGTAATATAATATAATTTTAATTGTATTGTCGTATATGATTATCTCGATTGTTTCCAATCAGGAATTTACCCTCAAAATATTGATATAATTTCAAGTTCATGCTCTGCATTTGGATTTTGATCATAACATTAAGAATACACCTGGTAAGATTGCTTGTCATGCCATATCTATTCAGTAAATGTTTTTTTTAAATAGAAATGATGCGCATTATTTTCGAAAATAAGTTTTTTTAAACCATTAGTTAACCTAATTATTTTGTTCGTTCAAAAGTATGTTCACCAAGCATTCTGTCACCATACATTGTTTCTAAATTTAGATGTTTGACTTGAAAATTATCTTGACCTACACCAGAACTAAGTCAAAATCCTCGATCTATTAAATTTGGGTCCTGGTCGATCTAGGATATTTCTTGTTATTGTCATCAAACGATTTTACAGATAACTTTTATTTAAAATACCATTTTCAGGTGCTTTAACTTTACAAAATTTTAAATATGGTTTCCAACATCATTAAGCCCTAGGGGACAGAAACCAGTATCTTGAGGTCACTTCTGGTATAAATCCACAAATTTAGTCTCGTAAACGCGGTATGTATTGTTTACAGATGTTCTGTGTAAACACAGGTCCAGTTAATTATACCAGCAAGGTTAGGACATGTTCTCTGTATAAAATGATCCAACTTGTGTATTACTGCTCCGACCTCTGATGAACCCACGAATGTGATTTCGCAAAATTTGTGTCAAATAATCTTAGGAAAAAGAGTGATATCTATATGCAAATCTGTACAGAGTCAAGCTTCCCAATAAAGTAAATAAATTAGGGAATCAATTATATGTAAACCCCAAATGTCAATTTGGAAGATTCAGATGTTGTTTTACATTTTGAAACATTTGTAAGACCAAATCTAAACTAGAACTTATAATATGGCGTATGATACCTTACAATATTCTATAACACTGTCTTATTTACTTTCTTCCCTTCATGAGATAACACTTAAACCAAATGCAAATACATGGCGATTATGAACCCTGTGATATCAGACCAAGATTAATGGCGATGAACTTCAAATAAATCCATGGTAAACATAGTCAAGTTTTGATTTTTAAACATTTGGCGGTGTCCTTGAAATGTTAAAGCATGCTGCAAATGGTCAGACGAATTTTACAATATAGATTTGGATTGCAATATAAAAGAATAAGAAAATGATTTATCTATGCTAGATTATGTAATGATATTTCTCTTGAACATTATACATATAACATTTGTTACATGGCCATAATGAGGGCATTGATCAAATAGAGCTATCAAGCTTACATAACAGCCATACAGGATAACCCTTTACATCATGTCAAGTATACAAAGTCAATAAAGATATAATAAACACGATTCAAAAACTCATTAAAATATCTTATTATTTGATTGAATTAAATAATACATCTGTATAAAAGATATAGGCAGGGGAAATTTTATATTACAAATCAAGAATTAATCTACAGAAAACATTTGAAATATATTGAACAGGTGAAGTCAACTCAAATTAATCTAACAACGATCCAGGGCTGATACTAAGTGACGTATTGACCAATACGGGTGTTTTCAACAAGGTGTGACAAGTGTAATTCGTTCAAACAAACCAATTCTAAATTTGAAAGAGCTTCAAAACCCTAACACCAGGAGTCAATATTTGTTTTTTATACATATGTTGTTTCTGTAAATGAGTAAAAGGAATTAAAAAACTGACCTAACGCTGTCGTGCAGGCAGGTATATTTGCATAATTTCTTTTCTTTTTTTCCTGTCATATTTTTTTTTACGATTTTGAATTTGATTCTTTGATGTTGTACTAAATGTTCAAAATTGAATGATAATATTATATATTAAAAGATAAGTGTTGTTTTTGAGGAGTTTTCACTGATAGTTATTTCTTTTAATAATGTTTGGCAAATTACAGACTTGCATATTTCAGTTTAAAATGTTTTAATTGGTGGGTATTTTTACAAATAATTAAATATAATTATATGATACACAATTTATGAGCGCTTTTTTTGGTCATTTTAAGCACTTACATGTATAATGACAGAATGGCGGAATACCAGTTTTGTTGGTTTTTATCTTAATTGGGATTTCATGATGATATTTTCACATTTGAGTTATTTTCCTATCGTTATAGGTGACCCTATAGGTATTGACATGAATTTTACATTCTCTCGTTTAATTTATTTATTTATTTTCTTTTTAAAGAGCACTCGTGTATCGCTTAATAAATAAAATAGTATACTTACTAGTATAATGCATGTGTTCGTTATTTTGGAGCCAGCGTGTATATGGGTTATCGTTGTCATAGTACCCGGTGACGGACGGTAGGTCTGGTACTTCCGGGACCGTCGGGATAGACAGTAGGGTGGCGCTGCTGACAGTAGGGTGTCCCCCGGGACTGAGGACGGACTTTCCTTTAGGTAGATCCAGAATGTCCTTCACGGAAAAGCTACTGCTTGATTTAGCCCCTCCGTTCATTTCTTGTAAATGTGAGTCCATCTAAGTGTGAAAATTGATTTTATGCTAAGATTATAAATCCGTGCACACTCAAACCTGTAAACTGGCCACTTAAAGCCTCTAAATTGCCTCTCAGCGATCCTCGCATTGAATCAAGAACTCGTGTAAGCGTAATGGTTTCAGCTGTCAACTTCGGAATGACATCTTCACACACAGATCTATTTTCAAAACAATTAAGAGGGTGGATTTAGGGTAGGTGAACCTTTATCAAGAGCTGAGACTACTTTTGCTCCACTACCCGTATTTCCAGCAAAGTTGATTGGTGGAAATGAGAAAGGACACGCCTCTTGATGTTATCATTGTAAACAGAGGGGGCGTGTCCAGACTGTGCGCTTAATCGATGGGAGTCCCTGAGAGATCGTACACATACTTGACAGGACACCGAAAGAGTTAGAGCTGAATCAATGTATAACTAATTTTCCGATAAACAGCACTCGTTTTCAAACAATTATTCTCACTGATGCCACTTGCCTTAATGACACAAAGATAAATTTAAAGCTGGACAAACCAATAATTAGTACGCTTGTGTATGTGTACGCCCCGAATTGTATAAATGAAAAGAAAACAAATATGAAATGTATTGAGATAGGCCTGACCACTTCACGGGTACTTCAAAGGCCACTTGGTATGTTGGCTTAGGAGTACAAACGACCAAGGCAATGAAACAAGCTTATCAAATACACTAAAAGACTCCAACAGGTTGATACTTATTACCTAGAATAACTAGTGTACTTTACACTCTGTGTCGAGTGGCTGTTTCATTCTTTAACGCTTCAAGTAGAAAGGCTTTACTTTTAACCAAGCTGATAATTTAAACAATACAATTGGTTAGTTGTCACTATCGGGAGAAGAGCCAGGTTAGCCAACGTGTGAGTGTTTGTACATACAGGGTGTCAACAACAACCTGGCTGTGTAGTAGAGAGTAGAGAAGTTGATATGTGTGGTACGGTAAACGACGTACAGCAGTGGGATGAATCTGTATAGACAACAGATACAACCGTCACTACAGGTCAGAAAAATATCCATCATTCAATCGTATTCTTTCTCAGGAATATTTATACATTATCTAATATTTATACTACATACATAAGGGTATATTGAGAGAATGCAGTAAGACATTAAAAACCAGGTCTTAGTTTTACGAGCGTTCACTGACCTCAAAAAGGTTTAACCATAGGAAGACCTTACTAAATCTAAGAAAACTTCCTTTCACTTCCTTTTTTCTGAACATGTGCAAATATTTCCGATGAAAAAGCTAAGGTAAGTTAAAATCTTAAGTTAAGGAACGTTTGTGGAATTGGGGCATGAAGTGAAGGGCCACACTAATAAATTGCACAACAGCTGAGTTATTTATCAAATTAGGAATGTATATAAATTAATGCACTATCGTTTTGTTTCTGGGTTTAGAAGAATGAAACGAAGAATTCCTTTTATTTTACTTCTTGTCATCTTTTATGCATTAATACTCTTTAAAATCTTATTTAAATAAATGATCACTGTTCTTTTGTGGTTGAATAAGGTAGTCTGCTATATTTTGCCCCAGTTTTCTCGATTTTATGTTCGAATTGAGTTTTTTTTGACACTTTGGTATCTCTGGTTGTTTCTCTTTTCTGATAAGCAAAGATGTTCATCGTTCATATAAAGTGTCTTTTGGGGAAATAGTTAATGTTCTTTGAACATGCATGTGCTGCTATTGAGTTTGTTTAGTGATTTTTTGATGGTCAAAATTAAGTTGTTTGATCTTATTAGAAATAAAAATTAATATTTGTTACTAATTATACATACAGACACCAAATTTATGTAAAATCAATATGAAATAATAATTCAATTACGTCGCTATTGATGGTTTGATGACAGACAAAAAATTGACATTATTTACATCATTCTAAACAATCAAGATTGGATTTTATAGTAATCAAAATAAAAAAATGAAACATCAAATAACCCACGTTCATGAAATACCCATTATAAGTCAATCATCAGTAAAACTCGATGGCTAAATATCAGCGTGAAATCACAAAAAATGACTATGATATGTAAACTTAATATAACGTTTTCCATCTGTTGTCTGGATATTGTTCCATGTCATTACACTCCTACATAATTCTTCGATATGTAACCATGTTATAACACTTACTCTGATGTCATAACTAATAAAAAAAAATGACAATCTGTCGGGGTTTTTTCGGTTTTGTTTTCTGCTTCGGTTTCGAAGCAGCAGACGGTTCCCTTTCCAGAACACTTGGTCTTATTCTCCTGGTACTTTTTAAGGGTCTCCATGTAATTCGAAATAATCATATTCAATAAAAATTATTTTATATTACATTTAGGAGTAATATAAAGGGTCTTTTTTCTGTTGATTGTTAAATATTGAATGTTTGTTCATGGCTATCTATGTAAATAATTTCTTTGTTCATGTTTTACCCTAATTTTATTGACTTTGAGATCGAATTGTGGTTTTGTTGGCACTTCAATATTCCCGTATTGTTTTTTCCGACAAAATGTGCCATTTTTGTATTGCAAATCGAAGTAAACAGAAGTATAAAATATTTTGTACATGATTGTCATTCCTACTGGCCCAATTGCTGTCTTTTATAACGATTTATAAATGGATATCAAAATAGCCTAGTGCTGTCAACACTCTGCACGTTAGATATTTAGTGTTTACTTTTAAGCTGTATGAAATATTTAAAAGTGCTAACTCTGAAATACAAACATGTCAGGATAGTCATGTTTAATTGTAAGCATAAATGTTATTTATATATGCAATTGCATTGAGGTCAATTGTGTTGACAGTTATTATTGATAGGCTAATGAATAAAAGTTGATTTTATGTTATGATATTCCAATCAATCAAATTAGTTAGGGATAGTTAGGGGTATTGCATTCCTTAAATACCTTTGAAGAAAAAGAAAAATAAACAGGTAAAAATTAAAAGGCTTGGAAACTGAAGTAATCTGGAAACTGTAAAAAACTTTTCCTTTGCGCATATTAAATTTGCAAACAAACCTGTATTTATTTTTGAAAGCATGACCTTGTGTTTCACTTTATATGTAGTTGTTACTTGTATATAAGTGATTAACATATTAATTATCGTGAAATACTTGGATCTGCGATCCCGACTTCATGAGAATTTACGCAAAAAATCACTCAAAATGTAAGTATTATTTCGTCACTCTAATGTGAATATCACGAAGATGACTTTATAAAACAGGAAAAAATTATACATTCCGTATTCCATAAACAAGCTTTATAAAAGTTTAAGTGACCAATACGCATACTGTATACCTTAATATAAAACGTTACCACAAACTTACATGAAACTTATTGTGTGTGTGTCTTAACACTGAACATACCATGTATGTTGTTATAGTACATTATAAATATATCTGTTTATCTTAAATCTTCAAAATTATATTCATAAAAGCTGGGTTTTTTTATGAAATGTCTCCCTGTATGCAAAGTCAGCTCTTCATTTACTTGAACTAAAATCAATAAAAACTTTTTGATTGTTTTAATGCGCAAGTCCAGGATAGCAATATTGCAATTGTACTTAATTCTGTAAACTATCAGAGAGTGGATTTTTTAAAAGAATTTTCTTCTTGAGATCGATGAAAAGGCAAGTATATATATATATAATGAAAAGGTATATTATAACTGTTGATAACCTCGTTTTATTAAAGTGCCTCGTTTTCTCGTAGTTAATGGTAAGTATTTTTGCGAGTTAATGGTCTCTTTTATCTGTTCCTATAGTAAAGATGCGTTATTATCATAAATTTGTATTGTTTTCTTTTCTACAGTAATTGGTATGTCATTATTGATAACAAACCTCCTTTACAGTTGCTATAGTAGCCTGTACATGGTGCACTGAAGTCACCATTGATTACCTAAAAACGATTTCTGTACACGTGATCAATAGCTATTAACATCCAGCAATGACAGACGCCGATTAATATTTCATCCTATTCAACGCTGTGTTCAGATATCTCTACCTCAGAGTGGCAGTCAGCTATTGACTCCTCGCAGGTCAGGAGTCTCCGAGTATTATGTTATTTATTGAAACAAGTTCACAATTTAACTTGTTATCGTCCCATGAGGAAATTACTTGGTGTAAATTGCGTGGTAAAACGTTATCTTGACGTTGTTTGGGCAGGGACAGGTCAATAACTATTATCTAGAGTTTTATAGCACTCGTATTAAGTAAATGAGATAAGCGATTGAAATTAAATACTAAGTAGTCTACAAAGGTTTGTATTAGCTCATACATCGACCCGTCCGATACATCAACAAAGAGCTCAACTGCAGGTACTCGTCTAACTCTACATAGGTAAATGAAACATCAAACAAAACAAAGATGAATTCTCACAATTTATGAAATACATTTTTTTTTTTGAATTCATTTATTTATTTTCTCTTTTATTTAAATCTTAGAAATATGTATTTCGTTTCATTTTTATTTCTTTCTACCAAGCTATTTATCTGTTTATCTTGTCGAGTCAAACATGAAAAGAATACCATAGCGTCAACACACAAGGACAAAGCGGAAATTATATTCGACGTGGATGTGCAAAAACAGGAACTGAGGAGGTACAACAAAAAAAGGAAAACTCAATGAGCCTCATGGGAAGTGATGTCGGTACCAGGCACAATGAAAGGCAAAGTGTTTCCCGCACCACCCGTGGTGCTCTCCCTCATATAATCAATCATAAACAATGCATGTGTATTATTTTGGTATACCGGTGGACAGTGAAATCTTAAGGTTTCAAAACCAAGTCATAATGACAAGTGTAGAATTATAAGTCACTAATTGAAGTCCGTTGCGATGGGAAACACTATCAAAATAGTTTGCTGGTCAACACTTCTAGAGGAAAAATCCGTATATGTAAATCGTTCTCTAGCTTATCAAAAAATACAGGGAAGGCTGGTATGTTACTACTGGGAAAAGGGAAGTTGACAACAGTGAAATTGATAATGACTGGGTGGAGGGTCAAAATACGGTTGTATACATGAATAAGTATCACAACTAAATGATAACAAAACAGAAATTCTGGCTTATTAACCTAATGCAAGGCTATATAACATCCCTGTCCCACTGTTGATGAAAGGTCAGAGGATACATTTTAAGGTATTTTTCTTTACTGTGTTTTTTTTTGTACCTTAACTATTCTTCTCTTAATTTCGTATTGGCTCTGACTGTACCGGGAATAGGCCAGAAAGGTACCATTGACCAGGTAGCTCCGATGGTTAGATAAAGCGTCACCAGATTAGATGTCCCTGGTTCGAATTGCGATCTTGCCTTGTTGCATTTCATCCTATTAAATTTATCTTAATTTCATCGGTGTTTCATTCCGTAGTGTAGGATTTTCTGTTCAGAAAAGATTTATTGAAGATTTAGCCATGCCAGAAAAAGTGTCCCATACATGTTTACAGTTTTACTGTAGAGCGGGGTCCTTAACATATCTATTTGTGTAATGTTCGAAAATGTATTGCTATATTTTTGTATGATTCCTATGATGTTCTACATAAGTGAAACGTTTCACTATAAGAAATACTATTAGGCAACTTGCAGAATACAAAATAGCGCTGATTGATAAGATTGATAAAATATAAAAGATTAGAAATTTCGATACAATAAAGATGTATGTTTTGATTTGTAAAATCAAATAAGCGATGCCTGTGTGTGACCTATGGTTGAGTGAGAAAGTGTAATTCAATGTCTTTATATTGAGTCTCACACCTTTCACCCTCTTGTTTCCCTGTGTGTAACCTAAGGTTGAGTGAGAAAGTGTAATTCAATATCCTTACATTGTGTCTAACACCTTTCACCCTCGTGTTTCCCTCTGTGACCTATGGCTGAGTGAGAAAGTGTTGCTTACTCATGGAAGCCTTACTGTATTTTCAGAGATTAAGAAATATACCTCACACTGATCCGTCACAAACCAAGTGAAATCTTCTCCATACACCCGTTTAACCAGACTAAGCTTTTAAATCGTTTCTATTACAGATAAGCTTCAAGACGAACCTACTACATTACAATGGACACCCCTTTGAAGTGTCCTCTGCTTCTTTGGTTGGAAACAGAGCAATGTCGTAACTTTTTTGTTTTGGTCATGGCTACACGCTCCGCCATCAAGTTTTTATCAGAGTTTAAAAGACGGTTCAGTCTTTACAGGTAAGTGACAAACAAAGTGGCATACAGCAAACTAACGGCCATGGTCTGTTATAAATCTATCAGCCATTTACAACGATATAATGCCATAGTTTTATGATTAGCAAATACCTCATTATAAACTCGACCGGCAGACGACGCCGAAATTGGAATATGACACCATCTGTTCAGCGGGGACGTTTACCTTCACCATGAACAAACACGTGTGGCTATCAAATGGGTATTGGTTTATCAGCCTTGCTATTGACACGTTTACTAAAACACCTACAAATATTTTCCCCTCCATGTACACTTTTCACACACATGTCGAGATGCCGTCTTGAGAAAGTTTTTGTTTTGAAAACTCCAGATATAGTTTGTAAGCTGGGTAAGACCCCATCTACGTGCTGACCCGACATCCCACGGATAATTTACACCGGTTTAGACACTTGCAGCTCAAAATTGATATAAAACGACAACAGCAGGAACTGTGGAGACAAAACAAAAAAACTCATAAAATATTGGGAGGCTATATGTTTTTTTGTTTTTTTAATTCTGACGACAACAGTTAGAATACTTTCCAAGAAAAGGAAATAATTATTACTTTCTATTTCAACCCTTATGAAAGTGAAGTGATTACGCGGGAAATCCATTGTCATGATGAACATAACAAAGTTCAACACTACGACATCTGTTAAATATTCGATTTAGAATTAATACCTTGGACCTTATCACATCAAACAAGTGAAATAATTGCATTTTTTTTTTTACTAAAACAGAAAATTAATGTGTTATTATCACTGAAAATACAAAATATGGAAGCACCTTGAAAATATAAGTTTGTCGATTTGGAAAGTCAAATAAAGTAAACGTTTACTGCCTCTTATGCCAATTTCATCTATTAAGATGAAAGGTAAAAAAAAAATGAAAATGCATGTCCAAATTTTTCCGAGAGGTATACAGAAAAAATACAGTGAAAGAGAAAGTTACCTTCGAAAGCTTTTGTAACGTAACAAAATTTTATTTTTTTGGTAACAGATTATTTATTCTTAAACTAACATTTCATGTAAACCATGTTGGATTCATTGAAGACACAAAGTTATGGGAAACTCCGGGGACTGAAATGCCAGGCTGATTGTATTAATGACATAACAGTTATTCTGAATAATTAGAAATTGTTCTTTGATTGTGATTATAAGTCTAACGTAAACTGGGTAAGTCAACATACATTCTTAATTTATTTAGTTTGGTTTGATTTGGTTTGTTTGTGTTTTACGTTTCATTAACAGCTATGGTCATTTAAGGACGTGCCAGGTTTTGGTGGTGGAGGAAAGCCGGAGTTCTTGGAGAAAAACCACCAACCTTCGGCCAGTACCTGGCGACTGCCTCGCGTAGGTCTCGAACCCGCGACCCAGTGGTGGAGGGCTAGTATTAACCACTTGGCCACCGCGGGCCCCATTGAATTGTTACCTAGATGTCTAGTTTAGGTAATACAGAAACACAAGTTTCATTGGATGATTTCGTTTAAATAGCAGTATATCCTAACAGTAAAGTTTTGGTTTGAATAGCTTTAATATGGGGAAATAAAGAAAACATTGGCTTTTATTAGACAATTTTAATGCCCTTCCATATGAATTGATCTATAAAAAATGTATTTTTCACAGTGTCTTATTAGGCTAAATATTTTCTAAACTCACGTTTTGACATGTTCGAGATAAGGAATACTCATTATATTAAAGTAAAATAGAATTAAATCATAGTTATACTTTCTTTTGAAGAAAAAAACGAAATTAAAATCGTCAATCTTGTACTGGGAATTTTCTCGTGCAATATTGGCTTATGTCTTGACAATAAAAGAACGGAAGGAAAATTTACAATGACATGTGCATTTTAGTCTGTCATGGGTTTACTTTTGGGCACCCGTCAAGTTTAGGTACGTTTGTGCTTCGTGAGTCATTTATAAACAAATAAAGTAATGATCGTTTATCCTCAGCAAATATGGTGACATGCAATATGCAGGCTATCAAAGCCCAACAGGTTTTCAACATTGTTGTTGGAGACATATTGTACTTGGTGACCAACCCTAGGTCTACTTTCAAATTTAATCACTTACCGTGTTGAAAATTTGAAAATATACTGTTTACAGTGGATCCTGTATTATCAAGACAGTTTCGTGTCCAAGATTGAATCAATTTAATTAATTCCAAGCAATTTTGACTAAACTATGAGAAAGCTTGATTACTGGGGCTATTCAGTTTTTAAAAATATCATTATGTCCACTAAAGACGTTTGCTGCATAGAAGGACAACCGGATTTAGGCGTTGTTCTTAATTGACTTCCAAATTATCATGGTTTGATGAGATACCTTTAATATTATTTCTGATGTAATATTTATTAAATAATTAATGTAATATCCATAGAACCATTCTTTTTCTTCGATTTGTTTTACTAAACATGTGTACACTTCAAAACGAACATCTTGTAAGGTCAAGTATATATTCCATAAAAAATGGTAACAATCATCGATATATCTTATAATGAAAATGAAACTAAATATAAATTTTGGGGAAATATCAAGCCAGCGGTCAAAGACAGGTTATTATATAATGTAGCTTTAGGTCTGTGAATGTTGTATGCAGTTAACGAGTGTGCCATGAAGTATAGCTATTGGTAGTATTTAAATAGCATTAAACTATGTTCTTTTATATTAACCGTTATATAATCCATTAAGATTGTAATTAACTTTTTCAATTAAATAAATTAAATCTCATTCAAAATTCAAATACTTTGGTATCTCACTCGGACATTTAGGTATGTCTTAAAGGCAAATGAATACCACCGCGTCCATTGCAAATCTAGAAACAAACGTATGTGGCCATATCGTTTAACGGTTTGAGATCAAAGGTCAAGACACGGGGTAAAGCTCCCCAACGACCAAGATCAATACAAAAACACGGCATTTCATGTCTACATGGATCTTCTGCACTCTGGGGTAGTTTGTAGCTCTTTAATCTTGACCTATGACCTCATATACCCTACTTCGTAAAGACTTTTATCTTCAGTGTCTTTATCACAGTTGTCGCGTTGTACACGCCACCGAAAATCATTACAAGTGTGTCGTTTAAGGAGCAGATGTTTTCTAAACTCCTCCAAATTATTGGCCTTTGTGATTTAGGGGGATTTGTCACTTTATTTGATGAGGTGGTATCTTACCGCATGTGGGACGTCTTCTCCACATGAGCGTACTTAAACTCAAGTCAATATTTTTAGTTCGTTTTTTATATCATAAACATGAAGGCTTTTGTCGTTCCAGGTGGTTTTTAAAATATTTTAAACAATCACCTGGGCGAATTCCATATATTTTTACAATTTAGCAAAGTCATAAAAACTTCCATGTCTTCTAATAGGTTAAAGTCAAGTCTCATAATAGCAATGAAAGTTTTATGTCACGTTTTACTCGGTACATCGTAATAACATGTTTAACATAAGTGTAGAATTAGTTTATTAATTTCCCCCTGAATCAAATATCCTTGTACCTTTTGGTATTAATTGTAAAACCAGTTTATAAAAGAAAGGATACATTCGATTTTCTTTATGTTTATGACTTTACTCTATCTAATATGCAATATTGTTGATATTAGCCTAATAGTATAATCATTTATCAGTGCTTAAATAGATTTATCTAGCATTTCTTTTATCACAATACCCTGACGAATGATATTATAACTTAAGTTTATGTAGACAAATCTATCGATTTATTTTATTTATTCCCTCATTAATATATCCAATTAGTGCCCTTTTTTTGCCTTTTCACGCCTGTTTTGCGTAATGATTCATGCAATATTTCATGTTACAAATGATGATGAAATGACGTCACAAATGTTCATGTTATCACAATATTAACAAACAAAATTATAATAATAATATGATATGGATCTAAAATATCGTTTCCGTTACTAATGAGATGTATTAAAGTCGTCGTGAATGTTTCATTCGGCTTTCGAGAGTCTAATTATAATAAAAAGATAAAAAAAAAAATAGATCCCATATGTTTATAATAGGTAATTGTTTCATAAAGTTAAGATGTGACTTTTCTTCGGCATTGTCATTGTGTCTGGTGTTTTTTAAATATATATTATTTGGAAAGTCAAATTTATAATCACAGTTGATTCCTTGACATAAATTAGCCTTCTTAGATGTCAATATCACGCAAGTCAAATTGATCTTAATTTATACAAATAATAACAGATATCATAAACAATTGAAATAGGAATAACTTCATATTAAGTATATAATTAACGTTGACAAACTTCCAGTCGTCTTGGAGTTGTCCCTTAAACATGACCTCAAAAATGGGTACAGTAAAAGGAAATGTTGATACAATATGATTGTTTTTGTAAAATATCAATAATATCAGGTCATGTTACCATTATAATGTTCATTTGAAATAAAACAAAAATCATGCTAATTTATCAGGAAATTATGCTTATCTATCAGGAAATCATAAAAAAAAAATATTCTTCCCAATTGATCTAATTTTTGAAATATTAATTTATTCTCATTTATCACATAATGCATCAAAAAAGCTTCAATTCAAAGGGTTCCTAAATAAAAAGTAAATCATCAACATCATTCCTTGTTTACTATAGCAACCACCCGATCATTATGAAGTTTTCAAAAAAGAAAAAGGAAAATACTCAACATAACTCGATCCAATAATATATAATATATGGACATTAACAGGACATATACATTTTATAATGTTAATTTCGAATGAAATGAGTGACAAATTAAGCTAATTAATCGAGGAATCACAAACGTTATATAAATCCTCCCACGAGCTTTCATTCCGATGACGTTAAACATTATTATCACTTATTACATAATACATTATATTAGCTTCAGCTAAAAGCGTTCCCAAATACTTAGTCACTGCACGTATCTCTATTACAATATCATTAAATCTAGAAGTTCTCTTTCTACAGCATCCGCAATCTAAGCGTTGAAGTAGAACTCGTTGACGACTTAACACCTACCTTGATAGATTCCGCTTAAATGAAAGCGACACGAGTTATGTGATAAAGCCGTGGCTTCGCACGTTTTCCTCGCTTATCATCAATGAAACAGATATACCCGTCGGCACCCTTTGATGTCCCGTCTCACAAAGGGTAGTCTAATGTTTTCATCCTTAGTCCCCTCTACTGATAGTACAGAGAACACGCCCCAATCCACCCAGCGTAGATCGTAATACGTTGACATTTTGATGTATCACATGTTGACAGAGAAATACGGATTTACAAGGAGAAAGCGCTCCAACCGATAACAGTTATTTATAATAGGTAATATAGTCTATGAGTCTACCCATACGTACCATGCTGCTCATTTGTCGATAGAATCGGACTGACGTACGTGTATATTGCTTTGAATTCAGGTTTCTGGGGATTAATTGAGAATCGCAGACACTAGTGCTGAAAAGTAATTCCAAAATTCCACGAAAAAAAATATTCCGAACTTTAAGAATCAACATTTACACTGATCAGAGTGTCTGACAGTGCTTGTGACCTAATATACTAGAAGCTGAAAGTTTAACCCCGGTTTGCTTGACAAATGCTAGTCCCATTTTTAAATGTATATATCTAGAAACAGTTAGATATTCAGTTATAAAATAAAACACTCTTAAAACAAAGAATAAGAAAAAAGGACGTTATTCCTTATTTTTGTGTTGGGTCAATATAGCATAGCCTTCTTTGTTACGGGTTTCTGATGTTGTCTTTTCTCTCCAACATTGAATTCCGAGTTTAGACTTTCTATGTAGACATAACTAATATGGTTTACATAATACGTTATATTCTTCTAGAAAGAGTCAAGAGCTTCCTTAATATTCATACTGTATAGAAATGGATTAAGTAAGAGTAAACAGCTAAAAAATAAATTAAAGTTAAAACTTAACAAAGAAATACTCCAGCTTTTACACCAATTCGACAACTCCACTATTACCGCCTCCTGTAATAGATTGACAACTATATTTTGTTTCACTATTACACACATGGAATTCTAATCGATCATGAATCTTGGTTTAAGTTCTAGATTTAGGTGTTTTATAAAACAAATCAAAAGAACACTCGTTTAAACATTTTTCAGTCATAATTTAAAGAGCATTTTACTTATTGTTACTTAAAATACCCTGCATATATCTTAATATTCTGACCACTTGTTTAAAACTTACCATGCATTTAATGCCTCGCACCTATGTAATATCAGACCATTGCATTGCCCTTACCACCGATGTTATACACCCCATCACCGGTGTAGTATTTTACCACATTTATATGTGGAATACCTCCACCGCTTATTTATAACTAGCTGATTTGTTAATGCTCCTGCCGTCCATTAAATGTGTTAAATACTTGCATGTCCTTACCACGTATTTGATGTCCCAACCGCATACTTAATGTCCCTTCCACCTTTTTGATATCCTTACCACCTACTTGATGTCCTTACCACCCATTTGATGTCATTATCACCTATTTGATGTCCTTACCACCCATTTAATGACCTTACCACCCTTTTGATGACCCTATTACATATCCAATTCACCTACCACCTATGTGATGTCCTTACCACCCATTTGATGTCCTTATCACCTATTTGATTTCCTTACCACCCATTTGATGTCCTTACCATCCATTTGATGTCCTTACCAATCATTTGATGTTATTATCACCTATTTGATGTCCTTACCACCCATTTGATTACCTTACCACCCATTTAATGACCCTATTACATATCCAATTCACCTACCACCTATGTGATTTCCTTACCACCCATTTGATGTCCTTACCCTCCATTTGATGTCCTTACCAATCATTTGATGTTATTATCACCTATTTGATGTCCTTACCACCCATTTGATGTCATTATCACCTATTTGATGTCCTTACCACCCATTTGATGTCATTATCACCTATTCGATGTCCTTATCACCCATTTGATGTCTTTACCACCCATTTAATGACCCTATTACATATCCAATACACCTACAACCTAGTTGATGTCCTTACCACCCATTTGATGTCCTTACCACCCATTTGATGTCCTTACCACCCTTTGATGTCCTTACCACCCATTTGATGTCCTTATCACCCATTTGATGTCCTTACCACCCATTTGATGTCATTATCACCTATTCGATGTCCTTACCACCCATTTGATGTCCTTGCCACCCATTTAATGACCCTATTACATATCCAATACACCCACAACCTATTTGATGTACTTACCATCAATTTGATGTCCTTACCAACCAATTAATGACCCTTTTACCTATCCAATACACCTACCACATATTTGAGGTGTAAAATGACAATTGTAATTAAGCTTGCTTTGGTGAGGTACCAAGTACATGATTTAAATAATCAAATATGCAAATGATAGAACAGCAAAAATAATTGCCATATGCTTCATATAAAGTAATTACCGGTAATATCTAATGAATGTCTTTGTCACCCATGTTTAAAAGTTATTTATTATTTCGTATAAGACAACAGAGGTTGGGGTGTATCTTTTTCAATTTTCATTGTTTCTAGTCATATCTTAGCACTTGCATCAGATAAAGCTGAAAACAATTCTTTGAATTTCAATCAATTGTTTCTACCTCTGCGCAGTCAGTTACATGTGTACTTTATTCAATTATTACATTTCTCCATATTAATAGTGTGAAATACAAAAACAAAATGGATCTTGTATTAGCAGCACCTGATCTATAACCAACAATAAGGTTATCTTACTGTTAATCACTGAACTTTTGCGGATACTTCTTTTTGCGGTTTTGGGTTATGACATCATACATTTCTGGAAGATATTTCATGTATACACGCTGTATCTATTTATTTACTTAATTAATTATTTATTTATTTATTATTCCAATGTTGCCGGTGAAAATTTCTTAGATTTTACCGATGTCGCGCGACTTTTGGATTCGCGACGAAATATTGTTTTCCGCTAACATAGTTGTTTGTCTATATATATGTCCATGATAACCACAAGCGATATATCGAATTAGCGTAATGTCGAATACCCAAAGTTAGCCTTAATAACAATATTTGTGACAGAACAAACACAAACCAGATAAATATTAATTTGAATAAATAATTTGGAAATTACAGCAAACAACAGTATGTTAGCCGCTAACAGAATCGTTGTTCTTTTACGTAACTTTAAAGTATTTAATTATACTTCCAGACCTACTCGAAATTGCCACCACTGGGCACTGGGCTTGAGTCTAGAGTACCCATTGACTGGATTCAAGGATGCCCAGCAATACACTTCAATGAAGGGGCTAGCATAAGGATTTCTACGAGGACACCCGAACCATACACTCAAATCAAGGGGTGACTTAAGGGTCTGTCAAGGGTCAGATACTTACATAAAGCAAACTAAACTTACCTTCAACGTAGAAGAGCTCTTGGATATCAATTGGAATTAATGAGTTGTTGGTTGAAGGAGATGCTTCATATAGATGAGGACGTTAGGTTGTTGGGTCCTGGTCTTAGTGAGGGGGTTCTCGATTATGTCGGGAAACTATATATCGTCACCATAGAAATCAAACAACCAACAAGTCACGACAGAGTTGCTCCTTTAGCAACCAAGCCATTTATCATTTTGAATTTCCGTAACCTGGATAAAACTTCATTTGTGCATTAATTCCTATCGACAAAGCAAAGATTGCCATATGGTGTATGAAATATCGCACTGGGTGTTAGGTAGGTTTGCTGATGAACGTGATATGGGGTTTTGCCTGCAACAACGACAAACCAGAATCCACTATGTTATCATCGTGACATTACATGTATTACGTCATTCGTCAAATTTAATATTGTTTTAGAACTTATTAATATAACACATGATTCGATATTTATGTAGTAATAATTGCAAGTGTATGGCGATTCTACTTAGTATTTGGAGGGACGGCAGGTTGGAAACAAAGAATTCAAGTTTTATTTATTGATAATCGAGCAGTAGGTCAAGTCAGTTCAGTGTTCCTAATAAACAACGTTTACTTTTGTAAAGCGGAAAATATTCGACGCAAATTAATGTTCGGTATTTTCGCAATCGAACAAGGGGGTGAATTCAATACTATATTTAAAATCAGTCGCATGGTAAAAAGTCTTCAGAAACCAAAAATACAATAGCTATATCTAAGTGTGATTCGCTAGTCTGGTTGTATAAGCAACAGGGATTGCTAGTCTTGTTGTATGTGGGAACAGTGCGTAGCTAGTCTGGTTGTGTGTGGTACCAGTGATTGGCTAGTCTGGTTGTGTGTGGTAACAGTGAGTAGCTAGTCTGGTTGTGTGCGGTAACAGTGAGTAGCTATTCGTGTTGTGTGTGGTAACAGTGGTAACTAGTCGTGTTATGTGTAGTTACAATATGTAGCTAGTTTGGTTGTGTGCGGTAACAGTGAGTAGCTATTCGTGTTGTGTGTGGTAACACTGAGTAGCTAGTCGTGATGTGTGTGGTAACAGTGAGTAGCTAGTCGGGTTGTGTGTGGTAACAGTGAGTAGCTAGTCTGGTTGTGTGTGGAAGTAGTGAGTAGCTAGTCGTGATGTGTGTGGTAACAGTGAGTAGCTAGTCTGGTTGTGTAGGGTAACAGTGAGTAGCTATTCGTGTTGTGTGTGGTAAGAGTGGGTAACTAGTCGGGTTGTGTGTGGAAGTAGTGAGTAGCTAGTCGTGATGTGTGTGGTAACAGTGAGTAGCTAGTCTGGTTGTGTAGGGTAACAGTGAGTAGCTATTCGTGTTGTGTGTGGTAAGAGTGGGTAACTAGTCGGGTTGTGTGTGGAAGTAGTGAGTAGCTAGTCGTGATGTGTGTGGTAACAGTGAGTAGCTAGTCTGGTTGTGTAGGGTAACAGTGAGTAGCTATTCGTGTTGTGTGTGGTAAGAGTGGGTAACTAGTCGGGTTGTGTGTGGTAGTAGTGAGTAGCTAGTCGTGATGTGTGTGGTAACAGTGAGTAGCTAGTCTGGTTGTGTAGGGTAACAGTGAGTAGCTAGTCCGGTTGTGTGTGGTAACAGTGAGTAACTAGTCTCGTTGTGTGCGGTAACAGTGAGTAGCTATTCGTGTTGTGTGTGGTAACAGTGGGTAGCTAGTCCGGTTGTGTGTGTTAACAGTGAGTAACTAGTCTCGTTGTGTGCGGTAACAGTGAGTAGCTAGTCTGGTTGTGTGCGGTTACAGTGATTAGCTAGTCTTGTTGTATGCGGTAACAGTTGGTAACTAGTCGTGTTGTGTGCGGTAACAGTGCGTAGCTAGTATGTTGTGTGCGGTAACAGTGAGTAGCTAGTCTGGTTGTGTGCGGTTACAGTGAGTAGCTAGTCTTGTTGTGTGCGAAAACAGTTGGTAACTAGTCGTGTTGTGTGCGGTAACAGTGCGTAGCTAGTCTGGATGTGTGTGGTAACAGTGAATAGCTATTCGTGTTGTGTGTTGTAACAGTGAGTAAACTAGTCGTGTTGTGTGCGGTAACAGTACGTAGCTAGTCTTCTTGCTTTGTGTGTTTACAGTGAGTAGCTAGTCGTGTTGTCTATGGTAACAGTTATAAGCTAGTCTTGTTGTGTGTGGTAACTGTGAGTAGCTAGTCTTGTTGTGTGTGGTAACTGTTAGTAGCTAGTCTGGTTGTGTGCGGTAACAGTGGGTAGCTAGTCTGGTTGTGTGCGGTAACAGTGAGTAGCTAGTCTTGCTTTGTGTGTTTACAGTGAGTAGCTAGCCTTGCTTTGTGTGTTTACAGTGAGAAGCTAGTCTGGTTGTGTGCGGTAATAGAGAGTAGCTAGTCTGATTGTGTGTGGTAACAGAGAGTAGCTAGTCTGGTTATGTGCGGTAACAGTGGGTAGCTAGTCTGGTTGTGTGCGGTAACAGTGAGTAGCTAGTCTTGCTTTGTGTGTTTGCAGTGAGTAGCTAGCCTTGCTGTGTGTGGTTACAGTGAGTAGCTAGGCTTGCTTTGTGTGTTTACAGTGAGAAGCTAGTCTGGTTGTGTGCGGCAATAGAGAGTAGCTAGTCTGATTGTGTGTGGTAACAGTGAATAGCTATTCTGGTTGTGTGTAATTACAGCTAGTAGCTAGTCTGGTTGTGTGTGGTAACAGTTAGAAGCTAGTATTGTTGTGTGTGGTACCAGTGATTAGCTTGACTGGTTGTGTGCGGTAACAGTGAGTAGCTAGTCTGGTTGTGTGCGGTAACAGTGAGTAGCTTGTCTGGTTGTGTGTGGTAATAGTGAGAAGCTAGTCTGGTTGGGTATGGTAACAGTTGATAACTTGCCTGGTTGTGTGTGGTAACAGTGAGTAGCTAGTCGTGTTGTGTGTGGTAACAGTTAGAAGCTAGTATTGTTGTGTGTGGTACCATTGATTAGCTTGACTGGTTGTGTGCGGTAACAGTGAGTAGCTAGTCCTGTTGTGTGTTGTAACAGTGAGTAGCTAGTCGTGTTGTGTGTGGTAACAGTGATTAGCTATTCGTGTTGTGTGTGGTAATAGTGAGTAACTAGTCTGGTTGTGTGTGGTAATAGTGAGTAGCTAGTCTGGTTGTGTGTGGGAACAGTGAATAACTAGTCTGGTTGTGTGTGGTAACAGTGAGTAGCTAGTCGGGTTGTGTGTGGTAACAGTGATTAGCTATTCGTGGTGTGTGTGGTAATAGTGAGTAACTAGTTGTGTGCGGTAACAGTGAGTAGCTAGCCCTGTTGTGTGTTGTAACAGTGAGTAGCTAGTCGGGTTGTGTGTGGTAACAGTGAGTAGCTCGTCGGGTTGTGTGTGGTAACAGTGAGTAGCTAGTCGGGTTGTGTCTGGTAACAGTGAGTAGCTAGTCTGGTTGTGTTTGGTAACAGTGAGTAGCTAGTCGTGTTGTGTGTGGTAAGAGTGGGTAGCTAGTCTTGTTGTGTGTGGTAACAGTGAGTAGCTAGTATGGTTGTGTGCGGTAAGAGTGAATAACTAGTCTGGTTGTGTGTGGTAAGAGTGAATAACTAGTATGGTTGTGTGTGGTAAGAGTGGGTAACTAGTCTGGTTGTGTTTGGTAACAGTGAGTAGCTAGTCGTGTTGTGTGTGGTAAGAGTGGGTAGCTAGTCTTGTTGTGTGGGGGAACAGTGAGTAGCTAGTATGGTTGTGTGCGGTAAGAGTGAATAACTAGTATGGTTGTTTGTGATAAAAGTGGGTAACTAGTATGGTTGTGTGTGGTAAGAGTGGGTAACTAGTCTGGTTGTGTTTGGTAACAGTGAGTAGCTAGTATGGTTGTGTGTGGTAAGAGTGAATAACTAGTATGGTTGTGTGTGGTAAGAGTGGTTAATTAGTCTGGTTGTGTGTGGTAACAGTGAGTAGCTAGTCTGGTTGTGTGTGGTAAGAGTGGGTAACTAGTCTGGTTGTATGTGGTAAGAAATGGTAACTAGTCTGGTTGTGTGTGGTAAGAGTGAATAACTAGTATGGTTGTTTGTGGTAAGAGTGAATAACTAGTCTGGTTGTGTGTGGTAAGAGTGAATAACTAGTCTCGTTGTGTGTGGTAAGAGTGAGTAACTAGTATGGTTGTCTGTGGTAACAGTGAGTAGCTAGTCTGGTTGTGTGTGGTAAGAGTGGGTAACTAGTCTGGTTGTGTGTGGTAAGAAATGGTAACTAGTCTGGTTGTGTGTGGTAACAGTGAGTAGCTAGTATGGTTGTGTGTGGTAAGAGTGAGTAACTAGTATGGTTGTGTGTGGTAAGAGTGATTAACTAGTATGGTTGTGTGTGGTAAGAGTGAATAACTAATATGGTTGTGTGTGATAAGAGTGGGTAACTAGTATGGTTGTGTGTGGTAAGAGTGAATAACTAGTATGGTTGTGTGTGGTAAGATTGAATAACTAGTATGGTTTGGTGTGGTAAGAGTGAATAACTAGTATGGTTGTGTGTGGTAAGAGTGGGTAACTAGTCGATCTGGTTGTGTGTGGTAAGAATGGTAGCTAGTCTGGTTGTGTGTGGTAACAGTGAGTAGCTAGTCTGGTTGTGTGTGGTAACAGTGCTTCATTCACCCGCAGTTAATGTGACAAATCTGTTAGCTTGCCCTTATTGATTCCGTCATCAATTTGTGCTAATACCCAGCTACAGAAGCATAATCGCACAGATGAAGCAGATTGCACGTTATCTGGAGGCCGTAGCCGTCCCGTTTAGCGGGTAAACAGAGACATATGGCTCAACAATCGACAACATGCAACATCGCCCGCGAACGGAATTCTCGCTCTTATTTTATTTGTTTGGCGACTAGAAATACACGGTATTAATTGATTATCGAATGAAATGGCCCCGATACTTAGTTATTTGCGAGCTCCACGTGTAATACGTAAGAGGAACGGGTGCAGTGATATTTTGATAACCACAATGTTATAATGTTAATGATTACCCTACACTAAATTTTCTACATCATAAAATTTTGTAAATTGTTCTTCAAAACGGTTTTATCTCATTTGTTCCAAAAGAAAACAAACTTTTGAAATGCAAAATAGAAACAGCGTTGTACCTTTTTTTTTATTTCCGTGTAAGATTGAGCCACAGTTCTCTAACGTCAATATTCTATATAGTAACATAATGGCATTTGATCAATCATAATGTTCGCAATTGTTTGATAGTTTTCTTTCCTTTTATATGAAATAGCACTGTTGCTTTATCAGTTACAAAATATATTAATTAAAAAAAAAAACCGAAAAAAACAAGCAGTACCTCTAACATGTTAGATGATTTAGCACTTAATACATGATATTCAATTGAACGCGCTCTGAGAGTTTTCACACCATACACTGACGTTTATTTACCCGACTCCTTGTTCTATCAAATTGGTCGTGACTAAATACATACGATGCACAATTTGAAAAGTGTGCTCTCTTTCGTTATTGCCATTAGATAACTACAACTTGTACCAACTCTTTAAAACCGTTAAATGTCCATCCCGTTATTCGAAATTTACATTCCCTTTACTACTGCCAAAAACTGTTACTACGCGTTGGATCTGTTCTTTCTAGCACGACTTTATATCTCGCGGGACTTTAATGAAAAAGTAATAAAGGTGAAATAAATAAAATATAATAAACAACTATGTTCTGAGTGTAAAAATTAAGAGGGACTAGTCCAGGATTCAACCCTTGACTTCTGATTGCTCTAACCAACTGAGCTAGCTGATCAACGGAATTGTCCTGGCCCAACTGAGCTAGCTGATCACCAGAATTGTCCTGGCCCAACTGAGCTAGCTGATCGACAGACTTGTCCTGTCCCAACTGTGCTAGCTGATCAACGGAATTGTCCTGGCCCAACTGGGCTAGCTGATCAACGGAATTGTCCTGGCCCAACTGAGCTAGCTGATCAACGGAATTGCCCTGGCCCAAGTGTGCTATCTGATCAACGGAATTGTCCTGGCCCAACTGAGCTAGCTGATCACCAGAATTGTCCTGGCCCAACTGAGCTAGCTGATCGACAGAATTGTCCTGTCCCAACTGTGCTAGCTGATCAACGGAATTGTCCTGGCCCAACTGAGCTAGCTGATCGACAGAATTGTCCTGTCCCAACTGTGCTAGCTGATCAAAGGAAGTGTCCTGGCCCAACCGAGCTAGCTGTGCAACTGAAGTGTCCTAGCTCTACTGAGCTAGCTGATCAACGGAATTGTCCCGGCCCAACTGTGCTAGCTGATCCCCAGAATTGTCCTGTCCCAACTGTGCTAGCTGATGAAAGTAATTGCCCTGGCCCAACTGTGCTATATGATCAACGGAAGTGTCATGGCCCAACTGAGCTAGCTGATCGACAGAATTGTCCTGTCCCAACTGTACTAGCTGATCAACGGAAGTGTCCTGACCCAACTGAGCTAGCTGTGCAACTGAAGTGGCCTAGCTCAACTGAGCTAGCTGATCAACGGAATTTTCCTGGCCCAACTGTGCTAGCTGATCAACGGAAGTGTCCTGACCCAACTGAACTAGCTGTGCAACTGAAGTGGCCTAGCTCAACTGAGCTAGCTGATCAGCGGAATTGTCCCGGCCCAACTGTGCTAGCTGATCAGCGGAATTGTCCTGTCCCAACTGTGCTAGCTGATCAACGGAAGAGTCCTGGCCTAACTGAGGTAGCTGATCAACGGAATTATCCTGGCCCAACCATGCTAGCTGATCAACGAAAATGTCCTGGCCCAACTGAGCTAGCTGTTCAACGGAACTGTCCTGGCCCAGCTGGGCTAGCTGATCAACGGAATTGTCCTGGCTCAATTGTGCTACAGTTGTATCCAAAACGGAAGTTAAGGGGAAATAACTGTATAGACGACAATCCATCAAAGTGCTGTAGGACAGCAATCCTTAAATGGTTGTTAGATTTTTTAAACAAAATTTAAAGATCAGAGAAGAATATTACGAAAATATAACAGAAGCAATATTTTTTCCAAATTTTGTGTTTTTTATTCAAATAGTAGGCTTATCACCAAAATGATAGGTGATCTGTATGTTAAGCCCTCTAGGTGGTAAACACACAAATAGTTAATTAAAAGTACAACGTTTAATTTGGAAATTATAACCACTTGTTACCTTACCGTTGATGTTAGGTTCAAAATTCATAAACGTTAGCTTGGTAAATATAAGAAAAATCTTCAAATGATCATTGTTGATTTTTGATTTTGAATAGTTAATCTAAAATTCTTTATTCTCTCCCTGTATTTACAATGTACATATCAACGTCCAGCATTGCAGTTTATATTACATCATGGTTAAATTGCTATCATGTTACCGTATAAATTATACCTCTGTGTAACTCGGTGTACAATAAAAGTTAAATGGACTGGCCAGGATATTGTTAGACAGATATATAATATTGATCTCCTAAATCTTTGCTGGATATATTTACAACAGCAGCAGTGCATATTGAGTTGAATCGTGAAATAACCATGCTATCCGATACCCCATTTCAAGTCCTATGCCCCATATCAGGGAAACGAACAAGGGGTATTAATAGCTTGCCAAGGATCAAACGATTTACAATTTACTTGATTTCAAACATGTAATACTTCATCCCGATTGGTTAATGAAGGTGTGAGATTTGACACCTTAAGGAGCGTTTGATGACGGTGTAAAAACGGTACCCTAGTACACCGCTTTATTGTATTAAATACTTAAATCATCTTGCCATTGCTGCAATTATTGTTATAACTTTTATAGGTTTATTGTGCCAACTCTTGGGTATAATAAAACAATGTTGTAAATTAACTATCCCAAAGTTTTGTCGGCAGGAATAAAATAATCTGCATTAAAAGCTTGTGTTATCCTATTATAAGAAATTAAGATATATTTTGGTTTCATGTACGTAATCCAGTACGATATCAAATTGAGTACTTTAATGATAATTTCCAACGCGATAACTTTTCAACTGAAGGTTTATTTTCATAAATGAATTACTTATATTCACAGATAAATCATTTTCGATAAGCGGCTTGTCCACTAACATAGAATTAGGGGAAATTTGATAATGAAATAAAACGATTGTCGCATAATTAAAACACGCTGTTTTTATCTCGTTGATTCTGCCGTATGACAGTATATATCAGACAAAGAAATAGCATAGCAACTCAAAAAGATAAAATCGGAGCCCGATACGATGAGATAATATCCGAAACGGATTAGAAGCCAAAAGAAAGCTATAAAAAGAACTATAAAACAAAACAACAGCTTGAACTTTTTTTATTTTGTTTATAAAACATTTTCAGGATTTCTCTGCGCTACCGTTCCTAATTCCTGTGAAAGTGCTCGTAAGTTCGTGTGACGAATAGAACCTTTTTTATCTACTTCATGTCACCTTCTGTCGTTTGTTATGTTTTGAAACCCCTTGTTTTATGTTCCGAACTTGTCCGATGTTAAATTAAAAAATCAGTTTATGTATTTAGGTGATTTGTTTTATCTAAATCAGTTAATTATTTTTGCATTATTATTTCTTCAAATAGTTTTGTAAAGATCTTAGTAAAATTGATGATGTTGTCATTCGCTATAATACAATTTGTTTAATATAATTTTGGGCTTTTGGATATATTTCTTTCGGTATCGACAAATACTTCCAGCAGCACAGATACTGAGATTTCGAAATATAAACAAATCAACGCAGATAGATTATGATTATAATAACCTGTTAATCTCCTACTGAACCTGTTATTAATTTATAAAATCACCATATCTACATATTTATGTTTAACACTTGAAATATTACATGTTGTGACATCACATTGATGATTTCGATGACATAATGTGATGTTCCGCAATGGCAAATTCGGTAGCGTTTTCTCTTCCTGTACATCAATTTTTGTGATAAAAAGCATATTGAGCTAGTTCCTACCTTACTCTGTATGCTATTTAACGACACCGTTGAGGCACCCTCAAAAAAATGGAATAAAATTTGAACACTTCTGGGGTCACAACATAAAACAAACACAATTAAGTATGATATATGTAAACATTTATTAACTGACTCTTAAGACTACTGTATTTTTTCCAGTATTCAAACAGGTTTATAAGCAGCGTCAGTGCTAACTCAGCTAGGATGTATCTTCAGTAGAATTTATGGTCAATAGATGTGTTCTATCTTAAAGTCAAGTTGACTTACAGCAGTACCTCTGCGGTGATTGAAGTCGAATGCGAAATTAATTATTCGCGGTACAATTTCCTCAGTATAATGTTTTGACCCCGGCTTAATAAATCCAGATTAACTCCTGGCAATACCTCGGAATAGCTCTTCAGATACACTGTCGGAAAATGTATTTAACGTCAGTTTTTAGTCGTCTGCTATTGTCCTGTGACGTTTTAAAGCCATCTGGTTTGATACAATAGGCCCACGGTACAATAAGAATGTCCAATAGGATTGATAAAGGAACAAAGAGAAAACTAATGATTAAAACCTTGTACAGAGAATATCTAAAAGTTTTACCCCTGAACTATTCAAACAACCCCTTAAACATTCAACATACGTTCCCCATTTCACTCTATTTCAAACTAAACCGTCAATGTCGGATTAGTTTCAACCCAAGTCTTGTAAATGCAAAATTGACCGCTTTTGTGTGTTGACAGTGATGTGAACATTGAAATCAACCGAATTTGAATCAATTCAGGCCCTGACTTTTTCATAAAAATGTCAAAGTCTTTACTTGCTAATTTACATTTTGATTTTGGAACAAATTATTTTGTCAAGCGGAAGAGGAATGCAGTTACTCCCCTTTACGATACACTATACTATTTGTTTTCCCCTTTATGTGATTTCCCTTTGATATACAAGTAGCAACTCCGAATAAATAATACCTGGGAGAATGGGTAGCAATATAACATACTGTAAATGTACCTATTTTGGCGATATTTATATTTTAGCGCCGTCCATGCTATCTCTGATGCGCGGAATAATGTACAGTAATAACTATAGCTATAACTCTGTTTTCCAAAATACATTTCTTCAAAGAAAGCGTTTTGCGCTATAGTTAATGATTGGAGGAATTGAGCTGATGTTCCCCGTTGAGTTCTAAACTATAAATGACATCTAATATAAGTGTAGCCATGTCTTACAATGTAGGACATTTATTAAGTTATTTATTATCAACAACTTGTAACTAATTGATAATATTACTGTTAATGTTAATGGTATTTTTACTTGTCCGTTGAAGGCCTTACAATGTTTTAGATTTTTTAAATATTTAATTGTGTTTTCATATAACTAACTTATGTAATATTTCGATAAAGGAGAAGCTTTAGATTAAAAAAACACCAATATAACTGAAATTTTGCCATTTGTGTCACTAGGTAGAGATACATGTATAATCAAACAAGGGTGTTTTCCCTTGAGACTTCTGTATGATTATACGACATTTGTGCAACTCAACTAAGGATGTTTGTAAAAGTTAACTAATAAAATGTGTATAACTTACTTAAAGATATTTGTATAACTTAACAAAAGATATTTGTATAAATTAACTAAAGATATTTGTATACTTAACAAAAAATATTTGTATAAATTAACTAAAGATATTTGTATAACTTAACTAAAATTATTTGTATAAATTAACTTAAGATATTTGTATAACTTAAACTAATAACATGTGTATTACTTAACTAAGGATTTTTTTTTCAAACCCTTACTAACGACCGAAGTCAGCACATATGTTATACATCATCACCGTTGTGTATTAATTAATTACACGCACTATCACAGTTAATAGAAAATTCATTCCCAATAGTTGACACATGACCAGCACCTACGATGTTATTCCGCGTACTTCTACTTCCAAAATAAAAGCTTCGTGGTTTTCGTTTGCATGACATGAAGTCGATTTCTGGGCTTAATTTTTACTGTAACATCTCCGTAAAGGTTACGGTCGATGATGCGAAGTGTTAGCAAATAGGAGGTGTGTTACCTAACCACCCCTGGCGAGAGTGTTAGGAAACAACCAATGTAGTTACATGAAAGCAATTAATTACACTTTTCTATGGAAGTATTTAGTTTGATTGTTCATGATATTTTCCAATAAATCTGAATTGTGAGTATAATGGGTGTCTTTGTCCTTAAAAGTGCAACATCGGGGTGCTCCAATAGTATCGGTGTCTTGTTTTGAGTTAATATATAGGATAAATGCAGGGTGCGCGCGCACGTCTACATACATTTGTTTGTTTCTGTGTTTTATAGAGAAATGGATCTAAATTTTAACGTGAGGACGTGCAAACACAGGCGCGTGTCTGTGTCAATACGCTTATATTGTTGTAATTTAGGTTAGAAATGTTAAAACCGGCTATTGGAAATGGACTAATATTGTCCATACTACTAAAACAGACAATATGTTTGAATTTCCGTAAGTGCTAAAAGCAAACAGCCTACTCGAACGCTCCTAAATTAATGATATGTGTATGTAATCACGGTATTTGTCCTGTTGAGAGCACTAGTCGATATATGTTCGATGATGGAGTGATATCTTTCCACGATATCATTTTGACATAAAATCTATAAATTCTCACACAGGGCTCTTTTAAACATAAATCATAGTCATAATCTGTCGTTTAGGCAGACTTTACCTCCAACTTTTATGGAAATGTATGTTGTCTTTCCCTTTATTTCGGTGAAACCTCTGAGGCTGTTGTTGTCTTTCTGCATAAAAAATGAGTTACGATTTTGTATTTTATGTTGACACAAAATTTTATATTTTCAAAGAAGTATATGATTATCTCAATATTTAAAATCCAATTGTATCATTGTATAATATAAACTGTCTAATATGGAAAATCATTTCCATATGAGTACAATATATACAATACAAGCGAACATACTGATACACACTGAAATATGTACAGGAGGCACGGTAGTGTAGTGCTAGGACGCCGGGCTCGTGACCGAAGGGTTGCGGGTTCGAGTCACGGCACGGCACTGTGTTGTATCTTTGAGCAAGATACTTTACCCCGTTTGTTCCAGTCTACGCAGCTGTAAATGAGTACGTGTTTGGGCAGCGCTAGAATTGTTGAAGCTAGCGGTTAGCGCCGAAATGGCAGCACCGGCTGTATGCTCCCAAGGGAGTTGAGAAAGATATTGGCTTTTTGCAAAGGCCCCATAACCACGGTTGATAATATGTGAACCGCTTTGAGACGACATACGAACTAGGTTGTGATAAAGCGGTATATAAAACTCTCGAATTATTATCATTATTATTATCTAGCAACTGTATTGCTAACGGGATAATTGCCTCTTCGATATATAGCAGAGAGCAATTTGACAGGGGATTTTACGCAGCATTTAACACGTAAAACATCAATATACGACGGCGTTTTAGCAAAAGACTTAGATGTATAACACATTTCTGATTGGTGCAGTATATCCTAATTTAAATATCTGAATTGTCTCTTTACCTGTAATGGCACATTTCGGTACATATGTGACTTGATGGCTTGGGGGTCAGTTCGATATGCCTTTTTGCCTTTTACATGCTAGATTTGAACTGTATTTGGCTCTCTGTGATCCACTCCACTATGTGTTTATTGTTTTATTGATTGATTGATTTATTAATTTATTCACTTATTTACCGCTTTTCAATATTTATTTTTGCTTTTCTTTTGCATTATGTCTGACCGTTTCTAGCTGTTTCTGTTTGCTAAATAATATTGCTATAATTCAAAATCTCATGTACTCAGGATAGAATGTTGTTAAAGAGTCGTAAATACGTGTTTCCAATTTTTGGTACTGTAATACTAAGTATGCAATAAAATCGATTTAAACTAAGCGGTACTTTCAGATTTGCAAGCCGAACCAGAAAGGGGACAGACACAGTTGAGTGTATAGTGATACATTGTGTGTTCGTGAAACAAGGACATTGATATTGTCAACTACCTCACATATTCAAGGATCCATGATGCCTTTTGTTCCTAACCAGGAAGGATGATTTAGATGTTGCCTGAAGTTTCCCTACCGAGGACAATAACATTAATCTTATCACTTTCAGAATAACTAATGAGTTGCCTCCTGTTTTGTTTTCTTTACTTTTTGTCTGTTTGTTTTTATAATTTGTTTGCCTGCTTGGGCTTTTTTATTATTATTATTATTATTTTCTTGGTTGTTCATAGCATCTTTCATTTTGTTCTACATGTCGGTCCTCAGTTCCTGTTGTCTTTTGAATCGAGTTTCTAAGCAATTTAATATAACTTTACTAACACATAGTCTTGAACCGTGTCGTCGGTTGTATGTAAAGCGTAGCCTATAAACTGATATAAACGAATAATCTGTTGTAACAAGGACTAAGTGTACGATCAATTTTATAAATGCACTTTTGAACAGTTTATTGTGTATTATTTGAATAATACATTATATATCCATGTCACAATACTTTTCATTTGTAGTGTAATTGAAACTTTGAAGAAAAAATTCGTTGTAAAACTTCCTTCAGCAATTAATTCGTGACGTCATACTTGAGATAACGTTCTGACGTCATAATGTCTTCGTTAGTAGAAGGATGATGAAATTTGAAACGAAAGATCCTATTTTGTGTTTATTTAGTGTCATTTAATCAATGAATAAAAAAACACTTGCTGACAGGCTCGTGGCAAATCAATAATGTTACCCGTCTGATGATCAGCTCTTTAATAGATGCACTCTCATGTAAGATTGTTTATCTGCCCTTGTTACCATACTGCACCCCTCAGAGATGGCTATGATATTGGAAGCGGTAAAGAGCCCTACTTTAACAGAAGTGTTAGTCCGCTGTCGTCCCCGTCACCTAATTGATGGGTCCCACTAAACAAACGTGTCCCGGACATCAGACTGGTCAATATTTACACTGTCAACAAGTTTTCAAAAATTCACAACTTCAAGATAAAAACTTGCTCTTAACTTTTTAATCCCTGTCTGTGTTGGTTCAGCGGCGACTGGAGAGGCACTGTGCCTGGATTATGCATATCATATTTAAGATTAAATATTAGAGAGAAAGAAAAAGGAAATCGCCTTTATCTTTAAAAAGCATAGACATGTTCTATTAAAATGACATGGATAATTTATCATGGCGGACTGTACTATTTACACAGTCGGTTTTAAGATGGAAAGTACACCGTTTTTCACTCATCATAGTATTTTATTACGCACGGGTCGTCAACGCGTCTACGGTTCGGATTAACAGCGACGCTTGTATACCCGAGAACCCTTCCTATCGGATAAGCCATATTCTACGTGCCAGAATGCATGTTGTATCTGACAGTACTCGCTTGGAATTGTACTGTAATGATAACACATAGCAGGAAGATACACTCGTACAATGTGTCAATATATTAATTTTATAAATAGATACGTAATGCATCGGTCAACAGCACAATTCTTGTAGAAAATATAGATACTAAGCAGAACAAACCTTGAAATAACAAATCATTTGTGACATATATATACAACATAAAGAGGGAATACCTGTGTGTTGCTGCAGAGAAAATTCAAATTATAATAACGGTGTGATCTTTTTTGTCATGCTGTATGTAAATAGCAATTAGCTCAAACAATTGTTCAGTCCGTCAATACAGTTCTTCAGATAAGCCATAAAAATCGAGTAAAATAAATAAATTGTCTTTACAGTCAAACTTTAGAATGAGGAATGTGATATTTCTAAATAACAGTTATTATACAAGGGAGCGAGCGTGTGCGTTATCAAGTGTGATTTGAAAATTCAACGGACATATTATATTTGAGAATAGCATGAAAAGTTTGCTGTGGTTGTTTTGGAACCAAAAAAAAATAACTACAACGAAATTGTTTGTATGTGGTATCCACGAACGTTTTTTTTTTTACCACGAAAAGATTTCAATAACTTCAAACCACAAAGAAAAGTACCCACGGATAGGTCATGGTATACAGTATATATAATAAACAAAAATATCAACAAACTACCCAATGAAATATGTGTGGCGAAATATAAAGTTGTAATGAGATTATCCATCGATCTCGATGTCGGTTATTCTATTATGTTTTACTTAAGCATATTTCCACGTATTTAACTGAGATTTGTCGATAACCCCGTTTGTTTCGAAATTTTATCATGGTCTCAAGACATCTACACGGCTGGGCTCTATTTAATTGTGATCGTCATTTTAAAACTTAACTGATTTTTATTTATTTCAACTTCACATTTAAGTACAAATATTGTAAATTCATTTTTCTGGTTGATGAATCGTCAATACAACTACGTAAATAATACCATCGAGGTAGTTGGAGACAATGACAGATATACTCTCTAAGAAATCACGATCTTTCTCTTACAAACTCATTCTTCTTGCTTCTGCTATGAAAACCTTGAATATTTACGACGATTGCCACTCTCTTCTGTTTACCTTTAACCCCAGATATACTTACAGGTAAACCTAGTTACTACACATATGGCGAAAAAAACGGCAGCAATGCAGTTCTCTTTGATATGATCTATTCAGCGCTTACATAGTTCAAGTTCAAACAGTTGAGATTGTGGTCACCGTTGTGAAAATGTCTATAACTTCTTCTTTGTACGGCACTGTCCCAATACATTAACAATATAAATATGCAAGTAAGTTTCAGGTTACTACTATTTGGTGATGAAAACCTATTTTTCGATGCCAATTGTAATTTATTTAGACATGTTCAAACTTTTATTACGTCCAGCAAAAGGCTTAGAATATAAAATGTAAGTACGTAGATTTTGACTCGCTACCATTACTTGTATTCACTTGTTAATGAAATGTTGATAGGAGACGGCTTCATATGTTGCAATAACTTTTGCCAAGTCCCTTGTAGCCATTTGGACAATAAAATATGATCAAAAATCAACTACATGTCCTAAACAACGACTTTTGAAAAGAACAGAATTATATAACACAGGTCGCTGCAAAACAGAACAAACACGTGATGTAATTTCGAATTACTTGCTCCACATAAACATACATGTATATATATGTTGTAATTATAAAACAATAACAACAGTTTGTGCGCAGAATATACCGTATAACGGATTCTTTACGCGGGCTTAAATTTTCGCAATTCTGACCCAAAATAAGAAAATTAAATTTACACGGATCACAATTTCGCGAATTCGGAAAGGAACTATATAACAATTTGTAGAAATGTTTTCCTTTTATTATACTTTAAAAACCCGTATCTGGAGGTAACCTAGAGATGTTCTGATGATTTAGATCAATATTCGTTCCGTTTGCAACTTTTTGTCACCAACACAGGTAGAAACAAATTGAACTTATTTCTAGCTATGATAGTTAAGTATCTACAATGGTTAAAGGCTTAATTAATCATAACAAACAATTTTAAAAATGCAATCATGATCACCTATAAGTGTGTAACGTTCCTCTTTCCATTTTTTTTAATTTATATAATCCAACTCAACCATGAACTTATATAGAAAGTAATTCACAAGGGATAATTGGTACGTTAAAAATAGATAATATAAATTTTGCGTACTTTAAATTTACTACAGTGTTTTTTTCTTTTCATTTCATCAAATTTAATTGTAATAGCAAAAAGATAAAAATCAACTTACAGTGGCTTGAGAGTAAGTAGTGTACTATATATACAAGAATAGGTAAAATTATAGTTAAACGTCAAAAATAATTTGAAACAAATCAAAATCAAAGATTGTTTACGTCAATAGATAGATACAACTATTTTCTTCGTAAGATTATAAGAGATCAAAAACTTTGTGTTTTACATTTTCTTCGTCGTTTCAAGTTAGTTTCATTGAGAAGGTGTATCATTACAACGATTAACAACAGACTAGCTCAACATCGGTCTCTTCTAAAAGAGAGGAGAATTAAAATATTCACTATATAATATAGTGCATAGTTGTCAATATAGATTGAGCATTTTCTCAAGGTTTGAAAAAAAGAACGGGGCTTCGGTCGTGCTAACGTAAAAGGGCAAAACTTCGACATTTAGGGGAACGTGCACGATTCTAACTCTTGAGAAAACACCGAATATATCTAAAACTTCTTCATTCAAGAATTTGTTCTTCAATCATTTCAGCTCAATGTGAATCGCCGTTATTTGATTAATGGTAAAATTTGAGTTTGTGTTTGAAAACGCATTGATTCAAGTACGTACAATAATTGATGAGGGGAAATCAATGACTCTGATAGATATTTGAATAATAGTTTTATAAATGATGTTCATTTCGGTCCAAACGTGCCCAGTCACTCGAGAAAAATAGGTGCAAATAATTTGTAAACAATTTTCACACTTCATTTAATTCAAAGAAAGATATTGTCATTGCATTGTATTGACAGCGTGCACGTGCGTTCTCTGCAGCAATGATCAGGATGGGTATCATCACTTCTCGTCCTGTCATCGTTTCTCGAGATAACATTTTCATTGGTGTCAAAAACCTTCGACTCTTGCAGTTCCCAAATTAAAGAGTGATCAATATCACCCCAAATTGCATTGAAAGATATTCTATTCCGAAATATGTTTCACTCTGTTTTGAAAACGTTTCAGGCATTCATTTGACTGCAGTGATACATTTCCATCGATAATTTATCTAACCCCTAGAATTGGTTCAAGCCTGTTTAACTTTTGCTTTAGACACGCACGGAAGAAATAAAAACATGTTATTTAAGATTTTTTCAAACGTATTGTTTAAAAAATCGAAACACTAAATTATACTCAGTTTGGATTTTGGTAACGTAAAAAAGTATATTTTGCGTGTGATTCTGATGCAAGATATATTGGAAGTTAGACTTGATAAAATGATAGCTGCAAGCTTATCATGCAGGGACAAAACGCTTCCAGCTGAGCTGTGTTAGCCACAAACACCGGTCATATGGGCAGACTGGGTCGTTAAACAGTCAACAATGACATTAGCGCGAGCGTCACTTCAACATTTCTCCAAAACTCTTGAAAACCTCTCGAAAATAAACAGATGTCGGGAACCAGAGAATAGTTCTGAACGAAATTAGTCAGTATACCTGCCGTTTGTCGCTCTGAGCTGTATAATTTCTCCGCCCATTTTAACAAGGCATTTGAATAATTTTACGATCTGTTTAAACTGTTTGTATAAGGTTATTTTGTTCACTTCCTCGTCGGTAGCTTGGTGAAATGACCCCACTCATTAACGCTAGACCCGTGTCACCGGGGCAGTGCCCTTCCCTCCCAAACTGACATCTCTTCATTAATTGGAGGTACTTGTACGTTTAATCATTCATACCATCCTTAACACAAATGTTGAGGCCTTAAATTGTATATTGGCACCCACAGCGTGTTGCAGGATTCATCACAGTATACAGGGCAAAGAGCAAATTTACAAAAACTCCTTTTTTCACAATAATCGACTTATCTTTTGTGATAATTAGTTAAGGGAGTGGGGATTGACAATTGACTTAAGAAAAGGCCACGGTGTTAGTCAGTGTTTAATAGATGGTCCCTGACAATGATAATTAACCTCACCATTAACCGTTATCAGCAGGCGATTTTTACCTGGTACAGGTGTGGAAAAGGGAGATAACTTTTGACAAGCGTCAATTTTTTGTTCAAGTGTAAATTGCTCTCGTTTTCCTGCTTTATGTTTTTTTTCTGTTTGATTTATTTGTACAAGACACACAAGATATCTTGCTGTTTTAAAGCATCATTACATTACATTACATGTACCAACCAAAACACTATCGTCCCCATTTTCGGCCAAATATCATAATACTTTTCTTGTCTTAAGCTATACGATAGGGTTTTATGAGCCCGTCAGACCGTCACCTTGGGTGGAATTAAGATTTTTTTACATATAAATGTCACTTTCTCTATACTAAATTTGCGTCTTGAATACATTTGGAATTTTTCATTTAGTATCAATATCGTCGTCTGTATTTTCAAAGCTTTTGCTCCATATTTTTCTCGGTTGAAGCACCCCTAGGGATTCGTTATACATGTGAAAAACAGTATACATATGTTATTCTGATATGGGTAACAGCTTAGGTTTGCTGTGACCTACATCAGTCAATATAGCATGTGTGAATTTTAGACATTTGTAACGAATCCCTGTGGTTGAAGGGAAGAATGAAACTTTCTCTGGTTGTCGTCGGAATGGTACACCACATTATCTTATAATGAAAGTTACCACATGTGGGTCTTAACGTGGGAGGAAACCGGAGCACCAGAAGAAAACCTTCTAGGTCGAGCAGCCGTTTCGGACTATTGGATGTTATCCACTGTTCCAGTCGACGAATCGAAACAGGAATGAGTTACGAATAAAGTTCAAGACAATGTTACGTGGAGTCATTATTCGCTCTTCGACCCCATTTTGTCCTCCATTGTTGTTCAGTTCAGTTAACTAACATCCTGAGTATGTGCGAAACATAATTTCTGCTTGACAAACCTCATTAGATATCACATTTCCCTGTATTAGAGCCACAACAGCACATTTTCCGTCAGTCGCGGCCTTACAGTCTGTATTTTAGCGGGCCGCCAGTGAAAATGTGGTGTTGGTATGTATTCGATAATAGGGAAATATGCAGTGGTCTACGGACGTATGTCGAATTAACAGTAATTAACCAATATATCTACACTAATTATTTAGTGTGTTCCCGTTGTATTGCTGTCTTTTTAAAATAATCGATTACAGTCGCTAAAGAGAAAACCCACGAAAAAAAGTTATTACTTTACTGTGACCTAAATTTTCGGGGTCTGGAGGCCAGAGTCATCAGAAGTGGTTAAAATTTCTGGAGCTTCTGATTTTACTTTCAAAAATGTAAAAGTATGTCCTTTCGTCGGAATTTTGAGTTAGGATTTGGTCCTCGATAAGAATATTGAATCTGTGGTTTAAAACATTCGGTCAAAAATAATGCAATTAAATATCATAAAGTGGGTTTTTTCAACTTGATATAAATATTAAGCTATAGCTATATCAGATATAATATATATGAAAATGTCCCATGTACATACAAGTACACATACGAAGGGAGAGAACTCGTATTGCCACATGACCTACGATCGCCATAATTTTAACTAATCTGTTGAATTTAAGCCATGTCATGTCACATCTAGCAATTTCAGACATCAGACCACATAATGAAAACTATACTATTTATCTATTTCAAACATATTTTTTGTTTACATAGTCAAACTGACTAAATTTGATGTGTCAGGTCAGGACGATTTATAATGTTACCGATCTCGAGGCAAAATTATTTTCGTTTCCTGCATATCAAACATTATAAATCTCAACATTTCAGTAATAAAGCAAAACAAAATCATACTATTTGGAGTATTTTGTGAAATTTTAGCAGGAGAAGAAAGTGATAAAAATAAGAAGACTGAAGACAATAAAACATAGAAAAACGACACTAGGCCTAGTACAGACAGGACTTTTTTGTTTATATAAATATATTGACAAAATCATACTATTTGGAGTATTTTGTGAAATTTTTAGCAGGAGAAGAAAGTGATAAAAATAAGAAGACTGAAGACAATAAAACATAGAAAAACGACACTAGGCCTAGTACAGACAGGACTTTTTTGTTTATATAAATATATTGACATTTTTCAGGTGTACATTTACGTATTATTTGATTTTTGATTTAAACATACTTTATTTGCAAAAATACAAAAGGGATTAGACACAAGTTGTAAACTTTAAGTTCGCCATCTCCCTTAAAGCAATAATAATGAATTATACATATGGTTGCATAGTAGAAAATATTGATGACTGTAAATTTAGATGATTCAAAGGAAACATGAATAAGATAAAATGTACAATATACAAACCTTATAGATTTTTTTTTGTATTGAATGTACCCTAACATGTCTCAGTAACCTGTATATAATATAAACATACGCTGTAACGTTACTATAAACAATATAAAGTGTATATTTTCATATTGAAACTTCTGTCAATGATACATATCATATAGTCACTAAAACAATATAACATTTATTGATTTAAAACAAGCTCTGATATCAACCTGCATGTGTCAACACCGTAGCAGCTTGATGACGCGGCAGACCGCATCACACTAGGGTCACTTCCTTGAAACTTTCTTTAAAACGCACCGCACCAATATGTCCGCTTTCAACAAGTATAAATATCACACATCCTTGGCTTCCTTAAGAGTTCCGAGCTTGCTAGGCTCCCTGCTATTCCGGATGCGATTCACTGCGTCATCAAAGTACCACAATGCTAACCACATACAGGTGATATATAAGTATATTTACTTTTGTTTTTACATATTTTTAACTAAACCGTTTTGATTTTTTTTTATATATTCTTGAACTTATATGAATAGAAAACAATTTTCATTAGCAGTAAACATGTCTGAACCATACAAAAGTAAATCAGCATTTAACAAATCTAAATTCAAATTCCCTAAAAGTTTTCTCCTGAGGGTATTTCCGGCTTCTACATACAATGGACATTCTAAAAAATAATGCTCAACATTTTCTATAGGATAAGAACATATGCATTCAGGCGACTGAATTACAATGATGCGTTTGAGGTCAGAGCTCAAGGAACTGCAGTTAAACCGGAGTCTTGTATGCAAAACATTAAATTTTCGTTCAGCAGTGGAATAAAAATCAGGAGCACATTCTCATTTAAAAGAAATATTATTTTTTAATGTAAAACGCGTATTACATGTTCTGATTTGAATATCAAGATTATTCCAAAGTCGTAATGTGCTAGGAATGAACGATTTCTCAAATAAGGTTAATCGACATCTTGGAACCACATAATTATTCTGATTTCGTAAAATAAGTAATTGATAACATTAAGCACTCTGTATTATTTCTTGGCCGTATGAATTAGTATTGGTGTTGACAACTATCTTAGTTAACATTCTCAAACATTTACATATATACATATACATAGCATCCCTGGGGAAGAAAATCAGGAGAGAAACACTATACGTGGAGATCTCTCTAAATTTCGTTTTGGGGAAAAAATATGCGTTACTTAATTACTATAGGGGCGACCCTGGGATAATTGACTGAATTTGACCAAAAACACTCCCAATGAGAAATTTTAATATGCATTGAATTCTTCATATAATGTTTTAATTACCCATGGCCAGCCAGAGGCGAATGAGACAGTCAGAATCACAGCTTATAGTGAGAATGATACTATAATAATAATAATAATAAACTTTATTTATTGAGGATTAAAAACCTGATTTAGCCAAAGGCTAATCTCCCTCAGGGTCCTCTATATATTAGTAAAGTGTGTTAATTTTACATAGTATTTCTTAAAACATAGTAATATAAATTAAACATAAATGACATCTAAAATATAAGTTATGAGATTGATGAAAATATTACTTGCAATTATATAGTACAATACATCAAATATCACAGAAAGCATACATCTCATGCTTTGAAGGTCTGATAATAGTTAAATTGCCGGAGCCTTATATACATATATGCTAATATAGCAAAGTATAAAAATTGCCAGGATATACGCTAATATAGCATACATTAAAAACTGTTTTCTTTATCTAAAAGCATGATTCACAGTAGTGTTTTATAGCTCTATGCTTAAAAATGTTAAAAGATGGTGATGACCTTACATCATTTGGAAGTGCATTCCAAATCTTACAGCTTGATAAAACAAAGTGACTAGAATAGAAGGTTGTCCTGTGCTTAGGAATGTACAACATATTCTGTTCAGCACGTCGTGTAGCTCTGGAGTGGACACTGTTTACACGTTTAAAACAAGAACATAAATATTCAGGAGCAAGTCCATGTACACATTTAAAGGTCATTACAGACTTTCTATAGTTTATATATAATTTGATAGGCTTCCATTTCAACACAGAACATATTTCTTTTGAAGGAGTTTCAAATGGAACATCTAAAATTAGGCGTGCTGCACGTTTTTTGTAATTTATTTAACTTGTTCATTATATTGTCAGTAGAGCCTCCCCACACTGTACAGCAGTATACAAAATGTGGAAATACACATAAATTAAAATATTTTAACCGTCAACTTACTGGCAGATACTGTTTGATACGACGGAGTAGCCCTAATCCACAACTTACCCTCTTCAGAATGAAATTTATATGATCTGAAAACGATAAGTGGTGGTCTTATTTTACTCCTATTTTTTTCAGTCTCTATCTGTTGTATTTTCTCATTTTTAAAAATCAAATTAAGTTCATTTTCACTTAATTTACAACGACTGTTGTTAAAACCATACATTTTGTCTTATCAACGTTAACAATCATGTCTTTTGTGTGTACTGCAGTTATACACAAATATAAGGCCAACAAAAATGCCTACAAAAATGATACAATATATCATGATGAGATTCGTGTCGCTTTTAGTTATTTTATTTTTCGTACGAAAAACCGTTACCTACCTTGTAATTTATAAAAGTGTGATAACTTTTTTAGAGACTTATATAATTTTACATTAAGATGTTTTATAATGTAATCAGCCATATAAATTATTAGTGCCAAAACATGTATTGGGTACTGTATGAAATTGTTATGTTGTACCTTTTTACCAAATAAACTTGAATTGAATTGAATTGAATTGAATTGAATGAATTGAATTGAATGAATGAATTGAATGAATTGAATGAATGAATTGAATGAATTGAATGAATTGAATGAATTGAATTAAATTGAATTGAATTGAATTGAATTGGCATTCTTTGTCATTCTTCCTTCACACCAGAAAACAAATCCCAGTTTTCCGGACTATACGCACACATACGTTTCTTTTTTATGCATGACCTGTGTCCTCATTACCCATGATTCCATAGTTTACTTCTAGCGCTTGTCTTAACTCGCTGAAAGGAGCACATAGCGGTGGAGGATAGTGGATCGAGATATAAATTTGAAAGGTAACTTGCAAAATTTTTGAGTTGATAAAATATTCAAAATATTGTTTTTACTGCCATGGAGATGAAAAGAGGCAAGGACTTAAGTTTTTCATTGAGGCCAATATGGGAGTCGGTAGGTGCAGTGCCCGTTTTCTTATTGAATTCCTTACATGTTTATACTAGACTCGTGTATTTTCTGATAGTTTGTGAATGATAACAGCGCATTTATCGAGTGTTCGATTGAAAAGTAAGTCTAAAAATATGACATTAAGGCCAACAAATGAAGATCTGCTGTCTCTATATTGTATGTTTTGGTTTTGGCGGAACGGAAGTTATCGTTATTGATTTCCGGTAAAGAAAAAAGTTGATACGAAACCATGGATACTGTAAACTAACCGTCCTATTTGACCGTACTTTTAATAATTTTCATGTTTTAATTGAGGCTGTGACGAAAGGCACCATTATTAGACTTAATTATGGTAAAGTCGGCGTTGTCAAGCATTCAAGTATATGGAGAGAAATAAAATGGTCGGGTCATGGACTCCCACTGTGGAAACAAGATTAGCCCCCCCCACCCCCCTCTCGAATAAGAATATGGCACTTGTCATCGTTGATGACATTATTATTTCCAGTTTGCAATTGACAGGTATTTATACTCAGGCTATTCACTTTTAAACATTATTCTTTTTCATAATTCACGTTCACTAAACATACATAATGTATCAGTATAAACAATTGTTACTATACAAGTACTATCATCGTTAAATATTTGCGCCATGCTTTTCCTGTGGGGCTTTACAGATTTTGAGAACCCGCAGGGCTTGCCAAAAAAATCATGTAAAACTAAAAATCATGATCAGTGGCAATGAAAGCTGTAACATCCTTATTCATGTAAAAGATGTGTATTGATGAGGGTGCCTTATAAGCCTCATCTGTAGGGAATTTCCCTTTAGCGGTAGAGCATTGGGACGGAGAGGTTAGGGTCATCACCGTCTCGGGTTCGAGTCCCTGAGTGACACCACTATCTTTATCACTATATATTCCTTGTCCTACTACAAACTGGTGTCATTGACCCTCCCCGTTCAAGGAAGGAGAACCCTTGGTGGGGAGTCGAAGAACCTGGGTTGGCGATGGAAAAGGAATAGTGTAAAAGAATTGAGCATCAGGCTGGAGAGCCAATGGTCGCGGGTTCGAGCCCCAGCAACGGCACTATCTTTGTCACTATACTTCGTCCTATTACATTCAAACAGAAAATGGTCGGGGTCCAGGTTGTTATACCAGTGATGTATTTACCCTAGAAAAATAATATTGAATTCTGTGATATAATTAAAATCTGACGAGGTGCAAGCAGTTGCATGTTGATGATAATGGATTATGCTTTTTAATTATTCACATCTACCAGTTATATACCAATGTTTCTGTGCAAATTTTAAGCATGATCTTGGAATCTGATAATCAAATGAGTTGACTTGTTATAAAATGGTTGCATGCAAGCTTCTTTTCCAATATATTTTCATTGATAATAACTTGTTATAAATGTATTCATAAACCACTTGGTATATTGTTTTAATTTCCAGTTGAAAATCCATTGTGAGAAATGTGAGGCCGTAATGGAGATACAGACAGAATAAGGACTCCTTTAGAAATACTCCCAATATTCCATCCTATGCAGGGTGACGTATAAATGGCCAACATAATCCTGCACCTGCAGACTTCAGTGTGCTGTGTAGCACAATTCAGTATTCAGTGGATTGGAAAGTGAAACAAAAACAATGTCTGCCAAGCCCCCCGAGTCTGATGGGGGAGGCTCAATGACTCCCTCGGAGGCGAGTGATGGGGAGGAACGAAGCGAAAGAGATTCTGATTATGAAACAGATGAAGAAGAGTAAGTGTAATAAGTCATTAATTTTAATGTTAATTTACATACAATTAGATTTTCTATCACTACATAAATGTCATGAGTATAATGTATCATAAAGTTGTATATTTATTGAAGACTTTATATGTTAACTGTATCTTATTTAACTGATGTATATATATGAGTTAATGATAAGATTGCCGAATGACCACAGTCCAGTTGAATTTGATGCTGACCCGTATAGAGTTTACCAGCCCTATATCATAATATTTAAAAAGTCAAATGTAAACATTTTTATTTTTTTTACTTTTTTATTTTATGACAATATGTCTATGTTTTATCACAATTTTGATGCTTAAATGTCAAAGGCCCAGAGGGCTTGTTCCTTACCAAATGAACTGAGTAGATAGAATGTATTGATGGACTGAATGCACTTGTTCTTCCCACAGAGAAATTAAAGCTATATTGAATTTTCCTTAAACTATGACAATTTCAAAATAAGGATACTAAAAATGCAAAAAATAATGCAACCATATATTGGATCACAAATAAATGATTTTCAAGTTTTATAATAGATTGACATGTTTTGGTTAATTAATGCATATTGTATGAAGATTTTTTCCCAATTTGTATTTGAACAGTCACATGTTTCCTGCATATAACCAAGCCATTTGACAATTCAAAAGAATTTATATTCTGTTCATGATTATAAGTTTCAACCCAATAATAATTCCAAATTTGTTTGTCAAAGTTGTTATAATTTTTTTCTAGACGTCGACGTCGACATCGGTTAAGATATGGAAGGTATACTAAATGTATTAGTTAATTAACCTGCACTCAGACACACGATACCTGTCTTCTCATTTGTTTCTGAGTGACCTTTTCTCAAATATACCACCTTTCCTATATAATATCATAGTGTTGAATATTATATGATAATGTTGTGTTGATCCATGTAGACAGAGTTTTCTGAATTATAACACTTACCTGTGAATATAATATGATAATGTTGTGCTGATCCATGTAGACAGACTGAATTATAACACTTACCTGTGTATCTTTTGTCGTTTCTGTTGCATGTTTGCTAGTTTAAAAACAGAACTCTGTTTAATGTATACATATATGACAAACATGATTTTTTTCACTGTTATGTGAACTTTACTAAAATTTGTCCCCTTTTCCAATCAGACATTTATTTTTTTATGTGAAGAAAAGCAAAAAAAAAGGATTTGTTATTTTTTAGTGAAATACATAAGTTGACAGTTGATAAAAATTGCAGGAGTATAATAATTTCTCTAGTCTGACCTGTTGTAAATTTTTGTCTGGTCTAGTGAAATGTTTCATATTTGAAATTATAGACTGGCCTAGCTAGTTAGTAAAATCGTTCAAAATCTGTCTGTTGACAATTACTCGAAAACATCTTACATGAAATTGTATATACTGAGACCTCTGGCACTTTTCTTGCAAGGAATTTTAAATAAGATGTGAAAAACTTTTTTTTTTAATTTAGTATAAAGGTGATGTTTTATTGAATCTGCATACTAGTGCTTGTGTACTTATAAGTATTATAACTCATTAGAGCATCTGTATTCAAATTTGTGTAACGACACAACTTTTCTGATGTGCTGTTGTTGACGAGTGCAGATCGTGTGTTATTTTCATTTTCCTCCACATCTATATGACAAGATCCACACATATCCATGTCTTCCTCAATAAACCTCTGTATTCTAGTGATACACTTTGACCTATGGTTCTATAAGTTACAGAGATTTCCCTTGGCACCAATCTCAATTTATTCCACCCAAAGTTTTATACACTTCATAATTGAGTTGACATATATAGTTAGTGCTCTCTTGTTTGCAGCGATAGTTTTCAGTGTTTTCATCCTGAAATTAAATCCTTCACTCTTTTATTTAGAATCAATTAGAAACATGTTAAGACATCTGTCAGTAATATAAAGAATCCTGGAAATCAACCTTTATTAAGTCATTTTCATTTCCTGTGGGGACTCCCAAAATTTGTTTTAAAATCCACTATATCTCTTAGTAATATATAGGACTCATCAATATTTTGACATTCATGTTCAGAACTTGCCTGATTTTTTTTTTAATATTTTTTTGACATTATAATAATACAAAATGTAGTAAGAAAACCTTAAGTTTGTAACCCTACCTAACCTAATGTTTTTCCCTGTCCATCAGAAATTTTCAACAGGCACTATAAATTTAAAGTAAAGTTGAATATAAGTAACATGACGACTCTTTATGATTGAGTTAGAATTATCATGTGGACGTACCTAAAATTAAAAAACAATATCAGTTTATCAGTACATGTACCAAGTTGGGTTTTTTTCCGAGGCTATATTAATAAAGTATGACTGGAAACAATCAATATTTTCCATTTGGCCTTATTGTTTTTAATAGTTATGTTAGTTAGTTAGTCATACATGTGTTAAGTATAAAAATGAATAAACGATTTGTTTTTCAAATAACATGTTAGCTTACATGACTGTATACAAATATTAACATTATATTTACTAGATTTAAGAAAATATCCAAAACATAGACATGTTTACAGTAATTATAAAAATAATAAATTCTTTCCAATGTTAGGCATCAGGAGACGTTAAACATCCAGTGGACAGGCTACGGAAAGAAGACACCGGTTGTCACTTTCAACCCGGAGCTGGTGCTAGCAAAGAAGGGCAACCTCAAACCTGTGGGAGGTAACTATCCATCAGACTGGAATATACCAGAATGATAGCGAAAATCTCTAATAAGTAATGAATCCTTTTAACTGCATTACATTGTATTGGCAGTGACGTTTTCTTTGAATATTCAATTCAATTTAAATTGACCATCACATAGGAGGCACTAGTTGTAGGATGCTGGGCTCGTGACCAAAGGGTTGCGGGTTGGAGGCACGCCACTGTGTTCCGCTTGTTCCAATCTACTCAGCATTAAATGAGTACGTGGCTGGGCAGTGCTAGAATTGTTGAATGCTAGCTGTGAGCGCCGAAATGGCAGCACCAGCTGTATGCTCCCCAGGGAGTTGAGAAAGGTATTGGCTGGTTGCAAAGGCCCTATAACCACGGATAATAATTTGTGAACCGCTTTGAGATGACCTACGAACTAGGTTGTGATAATGCGGTATATAAGAACCTCAAATCATTATTATTAATTATTAAATAATAAGCAGATTGATACAGTAATCAACATAACATTTTAGTGAGAAAATTTAAATTTTGGTATCCTTGTCCCAATTTAGGTTTTGTTCTTTTAAAATATTTGCAGATGCATTCAGGACTAATATCATACTTGTAACCTGATGATATTTCTCAAGGCTTGAAGCTAATCCTAATTTCACATATTGCTTGGTGTGATTATCTTTTTATGGTGACATTGACTAAACTTGTCTTAATAAATTCATTCTACTTCAGAGAGATATCATCTTGCCTATAAATTTGGAAACTCAGAATGCAAAGTTGTGAGAACCATTCTCAACTTCCACGGATTTCATGAGGTAAGCTTAATACTGATGAAGTTACTAGCATACAGGTCTATATTTGCAATTGGTATTTCTGAGCTATAAAAATCTCCATTTGTTTTTCTCTCAAATGATGTTAGTTGAGATTATTTTACAGTTTCTTTGCTGTTATGGTATACTTGAATCCTCCCCCAGGGTTAGGGTTAGGGTTAGGGTTAGGCCTCCACTAATGGTCTTGTTTGAGTGATCGAAATTCAACCAATTGTATACAAACTTCAATTAATGCAAAACTTGAGACCCGTATAGTAACAAACAAAAAAAGGGGAAAAAAACTACTTTTTAAGGTGTCAGCAATGATCGATGTATCATTGCATGAAAGAGAAATGGCAACACATTTTCAAAGGTGATTTCTGCTAAAAACTATCTTCAATACTATATAGCTATAAATGTTTGGGAATATTGCTTTGAGTAAGATATGTATTTTGGGTGACTGCTTATTTTGTTACCCCAATTTCTGCTATAACAACCCCCCCCCCACCCCACATTTTTTTTTTTAAATAGTAACAAAAAGGCAGGGATAGTTGTTGCATAGCATGATATGCAATATGCTTTGCTTTCAACTTTATTCTCTTGTTGGTTAGATTATCTTCTCTAATATATAAACTCACAGACTGATTAACATGATTGTTGTGTTAAGGTCCACCCCAACAGCTCCGACTACAACTTTATCTGGACCGGGGGCCATCTTAAACCCTTCACGCTACGCAGCCTTACAGAGTTCCAGAAAATCAACCACTTCCCTCGCTCATACGAACTGACCCGAAAGGATCGCCTCTACAAGAATGTACAGCGAATGCAGCAGATAAAGGTAGATAACCCTGTAAAGCTCTTGTGTGTTTTACTAATTACGTGAGAATCTATGGGAGTAATTTCTATAGTCCCACTGATACTGTGGTGATGCCACAGTGGAAACAATCACACATTGAGGCGTGTAGTTGATACAGCTGCTGACCAGAATATCACAAATAACACTGTTCTAAACTCTACTAAAACTGATGTGAATTAATGGGAAAGTACATGTCTCGCCAAATGTATGTAACTTGCAGTAAGTGATTTAACATTAATGAAACGTCAAGTTCATATTTATCTTTTCAGGGACTGAAACATTTTGACATTTTGCCATCAAGCTTTATACTGCCAAGTGAATACCAAGATTTTTGTGGTAAGTATTTTTAAATGTTTGTTGCAAGTATCTTAAAGATTTTTGTGGTAAGTATTTTTAAATGTTTGTTGCAAGTATCTAAAGACTTTTGTACTTTTAAAAACATATGGTTTTTGCGGTAAGTATCCTTATATTATTTTGGGTACGTTTTACTTTCTAATTTTGAGATAACTATGGATCTCAGAACGCATGTTATGCAGTTGAGCACGTACAATCTATAGAGATTCCTGCATTAGTCCCTGCTTGTTCATTATAGTCTTATATAAGTTCAGAAAGGGTGAGGTTATTCGAGGCACTAAGTACATAATGGTAGCTTGTTAGTGTTGAATAACAAGTGTTGATATGTTCTTAATTTTCAAGCGTTCAGGTCAATGTTTAATCCGTCTCCATTTTGTAGCCGCATTTCTACGAGAGAAAGGTACCTGGATCGTGAAGCCAGTGGCATCTTCAAGAGGGAGAGGTGTATTTCTGTGTAATCATGTAAGTCTGGATACAATAAAATCTTAATACACTGTCCCTTGTTTCATGATGGTATATATATCAAATGTTTAACTTTAATTTGAGAAGTTATTCTCCTTTCTTTAGTGATATAAATGTGGCCGAGACTAGTCTTCTTCCTGTGCAATTTTGACATTTTTCCTCTGGCAAAACACATGATTTTGATTTTGTTTCTTAATTGAAAAGACAGCAACCTGAACATATTAAAAGTATACGTAATACAATGTCAATGTATGAAACCCTTTTGATCATGATGAACTGTCATCCTAACTCAGAAATAATGGTAGCCACTGTCAATTTTTAAAATATAAATGTTAAACAGTTTGTGTGTGATGCTAATTATATGAACAGAAATCTTAATTCGGGCTACCATATTTAACTTTGGTTTTTGTACTGATTGCAGATTTTTATTTAATTTTAATATGGACAATTATAATGTGATAAACTGATTCTAGATGCTATTTTCATAAAATTGATATTATCTGAGGGTGCTGAAAATGTATCATTTTCTAATATGTGTGTTTACAGGGTATATCATTACTCGAAGGTATCTGATTGTTTACTTTCTTAGATGTAAATAAACGTGTAAATGATTGTGGTTTGTAGCCGGACCAGGTACCGTTGGATGAGAATCTCATTGTTTGTCGCTATCTTAATCAGCCTCTCCTTATTGATGGTAAGTTAACTAGTATAAATTGACTGAAAATAATTTCATCTACTTGCTGTCAGACAATTTCCTCTTTTCATGGTAAAAGTTTCAAAAAAAACTTGGTCCTTGTCTAATTCTCTGTTTTACTAAATGTTCTTCAACTTTTCAGTATATTCATTATGTGTTTTGATTATTTGACAGGATTTAAGTTCGATGTGCGCCTGTATGTTTGTGTTACCTCTTATGATCCACTAGTCATCTATCTGTTTGAGGAAGGTCTCACAAGGTAAGGTATACACTGTCAACTTCTAGTCATCTATCCGTTTAAGGAAGGTCTCACAAGTTAAGGTATACATGGTTAACTTCTAGTCATCTATCTGTTTGAGGAAGCTCTCACAAGGTAAGGTATACATGGTTAAGGTCTGGTCATCTATTTGTTTGAGGAAGGCCTCACAAGGTAAGGTATACATGGTCAACTTCTAGTCATCTATCTGTTTAATGAAGGTCTCACAAGGTAAGGTATACATGGTTAACTTCTGGTCATCTATTTGTTTGAGGAAGGTCTCACAAGGTAAGGTATACACTGTCAACTTCTAGTCATCTATCTGTTTAAGGAAGGTCTCACAAGGTAAGGTATACATGGTTAACTTCTAGTCATCTATCTGTTTAAGGAAGGTCTCACAAGGTAAGGTATACATGGTTAACTTCTGGTCATCTATTTGTTTGAGGAAGGCCTCACAAGGTAAGGTATACACTGTCAACTTCTGGTCATCTATCTGTGTGAGGAAGGTCTCACAAGGTAAGGTATACATGGTCAACTTCTGGTCATCTATCTGTTTGAGGAAGGTCTCACAAGGTAAGGTATACATTGTCAACTTCTGGTCATCTATCTGTTTAAGGAATGTCTCACAAGGTAAGGTATACATGGTTAACTTCTAGTCATCTATCTGTTTAAGGAAGGTCTCACAAGGTAAGGTATACATGGTCAACTTCTGGTCATCTATCTGTTTGAGGTAGGTCTCACAAGGTAAGGTATACATGGTCAACTTCTGGTCATCTATCTGTTTGAGGAAGGTCTCGCAAGGTAAGGTATACACTGTCAACTTGTGGTCATCTATCTGTTTAAGGAAGGTCTCACAAGGTAAGGTATACATGGTCAACTTCTAGTCATCTATCTGTTCGAGGCAGATCTCACAAGGTAAGTTATATATGGCCAGCCACTGGTTATCTATCAATATACTAGATCAGAGATTACTGACAGTTATACCAAATGTGATCTGATTGGTTAAATAAATTTACTTTGGTTCAACCTCTGTAGAAACATTCTATTCAATACATTGTGGATTGTCGTATTAGTTACTTTTTTCTTTCACTGTCAGAAATTGAGAATGTTCATAATGTTTATATTTTCATTTTTGCTGTATTGAGAAAATAGCTTGTATTTCCATTATGTTGTGTATTAGATTTGCATGTTAATTAGACATTATTGGACATAGACCTGAAGTAAGATTGATTTATTTGTTTTCAAGGTTTGCCACAGTTAAGTATGAGAAGAGTGGCCGGCACATACGTAACCAATGTATGCATCTGACTAACTACAGCGTCAACAAGAAAAGTGACGATTATGTTCGGTAAGTGGGGATCAATGTTTATATTATCCTTGCTAACAACAAAATAAAATAATCAAGATCTTCTTTATCATTTCTCGAGTATGTCTCAAAAACTATTTAATCATATTGTGATACTACATATACTCATTGCTTACACTGGCCAGGGGAAATGGACAAAGTATTTGTGTGTTATTTCACCGTTGTCCAGTATAGGTGGTCATCCTGTTGTCCAGTTTCCTGTTGTCCAGTATATAGGTGGTCATCCTGTTGTCCAGTATAATGGACAAGGATTGGTTGGAAATAATGATTAATTCCTTTACTTATAAATAAATTAATATATTTATGATTCAAAGTTTACTCACAAGTAGAAAGTTCCTTATGATAAGAACACATAATGAAGGTAAAATGATCAGGCATGCCCATAAAAGGACATCCATTGTAAAACTAGGCCTGAGAGTGTTCCTGAGAACAACAGAGGCAAGCATGTAGCCCAATATATGCCCTTTGCTAAGACATGTACAGATATTTGTCTTGAACATAAATTTATGTCTTATATGTATAAATATATCTGAGGATATATATGTCTTGACATATCTGATTGTTTGAGTGTGCACGTTAAATTGAAAGGGACTGTTTTATATCTATTAGAAATGATGACCCTGATGTTGAGGACTACGGCAACAAATGGTCACTAGGGGCGTTGTTACGATACCTCCGATCTCATGGTCGTGACACGACAGGTTAGTTACGATACCTCCGATCTCACGGTCGTGACACGACAGGTAAGTGATCACAATACCTCTGATCTCATGGTGGTGACACGACAGGTAAGTGATCACAATACCTCCGATCTCATGGTCGTGACACGACAGGTTAGTTACGATTCCTCCAATATCACGGTCGTGACACGACAAGTAAGTGATCACAATACCTGCGATGTAATGGCCGTGACACGACAAGTAGGTTACGATACCTCAGATCTCTCTCAAGGTCGTGACACAACAGGTAAGCCCATAGGGTCCACTTGTAAGGAATACAGAACTGTTTACACATGTATGTACCACTGCCAAAAATTTAAACTATGCGTTCGAAATTTTCCCAGCATGACTGTAGCTTTCATAGTCATTTCTGAAAGAAAAAATAAGAATAAGAATCATCAACAGTGTCTTGATAAGGAAAATGTAGTGTTGCAAGACCAGGGTTCAAACACTGGACTTTCACTCGTTAATACATTTGTCTCTCTAGCCAACTGAGTTACATGTACCGGTGTGGTCATCGGCAGTACCTTTGCTTAGTCACCTTACACATATATAAAGCCATTCATTGATAATTATCTAAAATTTAATACGTTTTCAGCAACTTCAATCTTTCTATCATGATTGATCATTGGGACAACACTAGATGATGTCTTTTTACTTTGTCTATTTAAAACAACTTATAAGTGTTTTTTGTTAAACCAAGAAAACAATAAGGTACGGTAGACACATAAAATCTTGGTATATCTGTAGTATGGTTTGGCTCAGTATCCTGTATTGCCGTCTGTTAGTTTATGTAGACAACTGTATTTATTGTATTTGTAGCTTTAATGATGAGGATAGAGGATGTGGTCATCAAGTCTATACTCTCGGTAGAACTGCCGATCGCCACAGCGTGTAAGATGTTCATGCCGTTCCGAGGAAACTGTTTTGGTAAGACATAGTCTCAAGTACTCGGTTACAATAAGAATATGATGCTGTATTAATGTGGGTCTAGTATCCCTACATTAAACCTGAAATTATGTGCCTTACCCTGCACAGTTTAATGGTATCAGTTTTAAACAAACATTGTTGAAGTAGCTAAGGAGAACAGCTCAATATAACCTTCGTCAAAAGAATGTTCCAAATGAAAATGTTTCAATAACTACATCACATATTTGTTCAATGTTGTTTCTGGTAATACAGGTGAATGTTTGTTTGGACGAATACAATGTGACATTTCCATCCTGTAATGTACGTACCGGTGATATCTTTGCTTGTAACATCAGTTATTAGTGTCACTTTGAGTGGTTGTACATGTATACATTGTTATAGTCATACAACTGTTACAATACATGGTTTATACACTGTTACAGTGGTACTACATGTACTGTGGTACTGACTGTGGTATAACTGTTACAATACATGGTTTATTCACTGTTACAGTGGTACTACATGTACTGTGGTACTGACTGGTATAACTGTTACAATACATGGTTTATACACTGTTACAGTGGTACTACATGTACTGTGGTACTGACTGGTATAACTGTTACAATACATGGTTTATACACTGTTACAGTGGTACTACATGTACTGTGGTACTGACTGGTATAACTGTTACAATACATGGTTTATACACTGTTACAGTGGTACTACATGTACTGTGGTACTGACTGGTATAACTGTTACAATACATGGTTTATACACTGTTACAGTGGTACTACATGTACTGTGGTACTGACTGGTATAACTGTTACAATACATGGTTTATACACTGTTACAGTGGTACTACATGTACTGTGGTACTGACTGGTATAACTGTTACAATACATGGTTTATACACTGTTACAGTGGTACTACATGTACTGTGGTACTGACTGGTATAACTGTTACAATACATGGTTTATACACTGTTACAGTGGTACTACATGTACTGTGGTACTGACTGGTATAACTGTTACAATACATGGTTTATACACTGTTACAGTGGTACTACATGTACTGTGGTACTGACTGGTATAACTGTTACAATACATGGTTTATACACTGTTACAGTGGTACTACATGTACTGTGGTACTGACTGGTATAACTGTTACAATACATGGTTTATACACTGTTACAGTGGTACTACATGTACTGTGGTACTGACTGGTATAACTGTTACAATACATGGTTTATACACTGTTACAGTGGTACTACATGTACTGTGGTACTGACTGGTATAACTGTTACAATACATGGTTTATACACTGTTACAGTGGTACTACATGTACTGTGGTACTGACTGGTATAACTGTTACAATACATGGTTTATACACTGTTACAGTGGTACTACATGTACTGTGGTACTGACTGGTATAACTGTTACAATACATGGTTTATACACTGTTACAGTGGTACTACATGTACTGTGGTACTGACTGGTATAACTGTTACAATACATGGTTTATACACTGTTACAGTGGTACTACATGTACTGTGGTACTGACTGGTATAACTGTTACAATACATGGTTTATACACTGTTACAGTGGTACTACATGTACTGTGGTACTGACTGGTATAACTGTTACAATACATGGTTTATACACTGTTACAGTGGTACTACATGTACTGTGGTACTGACTGGTATAACTGTTACAATACATGGTTTATACACTGTTACAGTGGTACTACATGTACTGTGGTACTGACTGGTATAACTGTTACAATACATGGTTTATACACTGTTACAGTGGTACTACATGTACTGTGGTACTGACTGGTATAACTGTTACAATACATGGTTTATACACTGTTACAGTGGTACTACATGTACTGTGGTACTGACTGGTATAACTGTTACAATACATGGTTTATACACTGTTACAGTGGTACTACATGTACTGTGGTACTGACTGGTATAACTGTTACAATACATGGTTTATACACTGTTACAGTGGTACTACATGTACTGTGGTACTGACTGGTATAACTGTTACAATACATGGTTTATACACTGTTACAGGGGTACTACATGTACTGTGGTACTGACTGGTATAACTGTTACAATATATGGTTTATACACTGTTACAGTGGTACTACATGTACTGTGGTACTGAATGTGGTATAACTGTTACAATACATGGTTTATACACTGTTACAGTGGTACTACATGTACTGTGATACTGAATGTGGTATAACGTTTGATCCGTGTCCATTACAGAATTGTACGGTTTTGATGTCCTCATTGACGACAACATGAAACCGTGGGTGCTAGAGGTCAACTTGTCTCCGTCCTTAGCCTGGTAGGTACCACTAACAGACTGGCCTTTAATATGACAAAATGTAACACGGACCAAAAATATGTAATTTTCCCAATATACTTTATCATGTCATATAGATTTTTTCTAGATTTTGTCTTCTATTGAGCAAGTACTGCAAGGCTGAAATACTGTCTGTATATCACTTTGTAAACGGAATTGTTTAAGTCTAAAACACTGTCTATTTTGCAAAAATAGTGCCTACCTACCAATCCTATTTATTTGAAAGCTGACAATAGAACCGTAGCCTTTTTGGTCCTAATGACCGTGTATTACAACAGACTTTGGTTAGGAACAAAGCAGTTGTGAATATTAGTAGCAGTGAATATTTTACAACCTAAAATATTTTGCTGTAGCTATCGCCTATCCTAGCAAAGTTGTTTAGAAATGATAACAGCAATTTGTATTTTCTTTTTAAAAGTAATACACATCCTTTGTTAGAAAAAATATTACTTGATCCTGTGTGGGGGAAAATATCTGTCCTGTTTTGGAAAATGTCAGTACTTTGCTTGGGAAATATAAAATAAAGATGAATATTGTATATGTGAGAATTGTTTGTCCTGTGTTAGAGCAAAACATTTTCCATGAGTAGTCATGATCATCGTGGCTTTTTCTGGTGTGGCATGTTATCAAGGTGAAATATAAATTTCATCCAATTTTTACTAAGAAAGTAATAATATTTTACCTTCTGTGTTCTGTATAAGTATTTGAGCTGGGTAAATTACTGGGTAGTTACATTAATCCTTTGATGTTTTACAGTGATGCTCCACTTGATTTGAAGATAAAGACAAACCTAATCTGTGATCTATTTAGTCTTTCAGGTAAGTCAGTTGTAAACCAGTGTCACCTAGAACAGAAAAACTGCTAATCCTCAAAAACTGCTTAACAAATTCAAACCAACTCTGAAACTATGTGTATTATGGTCTTTCACAGGTTTTACTCAAACATAGCCAGGCACATTAATGTAGTAAAATGTATTATATAGAATTGATATTAACTACACACCCTGTGTTACCATTGGATAACGACAAGATGTTGACCTTGACCTTTGATTTTGAGGTCAGGTTATTATTAACTGGACTTTTATTGATGTCACAAACACTTTCATTTTCATGGACCTTAAATTTGGAAGTGTTTTGCGTTTTTCCCTTAATATACAAAAATGAAACACATACAATGTAACACAATAAAGCAATGTCTTCCCATTTCTGATATATTGTATAGAATGTTATCACATGGCTTATATAAACATGAAAACAGAAAAATGCTGGAATCAAGGTAAGCACTTAGAAACAAAATTGAAAAAAAGGTCGAAGTACTAGAATTTGTTCAATATTCCTTCTTGCAAACTGCTGGAATATATACTGGAGACAATGAACATATATCTTCCTTTCATGAGAGTTTTATGTTGATAAAAAAATATTATAAAAAGGTTGGTCTCTGTCATTGTTATTTGTTCAGTGTCCAGAGATTGTTTTCCATTCTCCATCAAAAGTCTTGAATTGTTGAGCCGAAACAGCCCTCACAGTCTTACTGCAATGTATGTAATGGGTGAAATTTAATTCATGTTGAGTTTACTATGACATTGCAGGTATTATTTGTAATAATATTACAAGTCGTAGAGTTATTTGTAATAATATTACAGGCATCATATGCCATGACCCAATGATGAGGACGCTTCAGCAGAGCAGACGAAATCAAGAAGTCACTGCCAAAATTGCGTCCCGGGCGAAGGTAAGCAGACATCCTTGGTATACGTAGATCTTCATCATAAACTCATATGTCATTAACCCTAGACATCTAACTTCTCTCCAAGTATAAGTGTTCATTACTGTATGAAAGTGTGTTTCTCACCCAACTATCTCCATTGACTAGCATGCAAGTATATTAGCTTAGCAAGCAGTTCATTAGCTGTTCATTAGTTCAGCTTTGCCTTGTCTGTGTGCATTTCTCAAGACTATTATATTGCCAGAATGCTTTGAGAGAATGCAAAGATCTTTTCCAAAATATGTTAAATTTAGATAAAAATATTCATCCCTAGGTGGCTTATATGTTAAAATAGCTCATGTTTCACTTATTTTGCACAATTTGTCCTTTTCTAGAGTTAATAGTCTTGTGTTCTGATATTGAACCTCAATATTCACCCACATTTGGCACTTTGATGTTGACTTCTAAAATTTGGTAAAAAGCAAAAGATTTTTTTTAAAGAAAATGAAAATATGTTTTCTGTTCGTGTTTAAGATTTAACTTTGTATAAAAATGCCTCTTGAAATTGGAACGTTCCAATATGATTATTGAAGGGGAGGGAGGTTTAAAGAAATCAAGATTGAAGCACAGTATATAGTAGCATGGACTGTTGTAAGACAAATATTCATAAGACAGCATGATTATTATTGTGTGTAATATATACATGTTATAATTTAGATTTGTCTGTATGTATGTGTTGGCATGTAGTAGGCCTATATGCATGATACCACTATATTTGTATAGATTGTGGGAAATCTGTTGAACACTTATAGTGTGAAATTCAAGTTTCTTTTACCCTGATATTGAGTTTGTAACAAAATGTATTCCTCGACTGATTTCATGTGTCGCATGTTTTTCTGAAATCATCCCTAACAAAACTTCCTTAGATAGCCTACATTAATGATTTCTGCCAAAATATTTCCCGTTTTAGATTTCTCACAATCGTTCTCAAAATAATCTGAATTAAGTGGAAACCCTCTCTGGTTGTTTTTTTTTTGCATTGAAAGTTAATAAAAATCAGGAACTATTTACAACACTTTATGAAAGATTTAGTTTTGGTTCTATTCACATTATTACATATAATTTTCCACAAACACTAATTGTGCAAGCTCCGGATCTTGTCACTAAAATGCCTAATGAAAAGTTAAGCCTCTCAGCCTCTGCAGTTACATACATTTTCCATAACTATGTGAAGTGATATTCAGCCCGTCAATGACTTAGCTGGTAGGAGAGGTTTTCCACCCCATGTCCTGTACACCACACCTGTAGTAAAAACAAGCATGTCGATATAACACTGCCTTCACTCAACCTGCCTTTTTTCCAGTCTGCACGATTCAGACCCACTTCTGCCTCCATGGTAAGTCTATCTGGGCCCTGCGTGAACGTGTGTGTGCTTTGTTGGTGCTAATATATTTAATTGGAAACGTTGACGAGTAGATCGGAGTAGTATCATTTAACTTTTTGAATATCCAGAATATCAAGATGCGGTAAGCTTGAACACTTGGATAAGTAGTTTTCCTGATACCTTCAACTTTTGCCTATTGAGGTGGGTTTTGCTATACAAATCTGACCCTAAGTGGCATGGGTTGACTGTACAAATTAAATCTAACCAGAGGTCGGTTGACTGTACAAATCTGACCCTAAATGGGTTGGTTGTACAAATCTGACCCTAAATGGGTTGGTTGTACAAATCTGACCCTAAATGGGTTGACTGTACAATCTGACCCTAACAGGGTATTGACTGTACAATCTGACCCTAACAGGGTATTGACTGTACAAATCGAACCTAAGGGGGTTTGGCTGTACAAATTGAACCGAAGGGGGTTTGGCTGTAGAAGTCAAACAATTTTTGTGTGATTACGAATATACAAAGTCATGGTGAATCTTAGCAACTACAAAGTTTGTTATAATTTAGCTTGATGCATAGAGTTTTCTCTCATTTCCATGTGTTTAAGATAGAGCTGTCCAGGGTAATAAAGGGGTTTTGGAAACTTCTATCCTACACCCCGTTTCACGTGACGTGACATCACAAACTTGGAAAACTCTGATGCCGCAATGCGGAAAAGGTGTCGTGATGAAATTAATACCAATTACTATTTATTTACCGCTCATGTAAGAAAGATGAGACAAATCATTTTGTATGCAAATATGAGGTATGGTAAATCTGGCCGACTGATTTGATTTCGTCTAAAAAGCTAAGGTGGAAAATTTATATTTTCAAAATTGACGCCATTCCAAACATATTTTTACAGTTTTTGAGCTTATTCTGGTAGTTGGAATGAGAGAAAAATACTCTTTTATGCCCAAGGGTGTAGGTAAGGGAAATTCCACCCTCAGGGTTTATAAATTTGGCAAACACCTTGGCCTTGAGTTTTACCATATTTGAAATACCCTGGAGTGGAATCTCCCTATCCTACACCCCTGGGCATGAAAGAGTCTAATAATATTTCACATTGAGACTGGAACCTATACTAGGTAAAGGTGGTTTGGTACATCAGAGAATCATTCTTGGGTTCTCTTCTTTTGTCTACTGTCTGTTTGTAAATGAAGATAGTGAAATTTGACCTTCCTTGTGAAAATTGAGTGCCATATTGTTCTTTGATTGAATCATGAATTTATGTATTAACATGTATATTTGAAGTACTGGTTTTACTTAATGGTGCATTTTAATTTCTAAATCAGATCTAATGTATCTAATTGTAGACTGTAATTTATTAGTAAAACTAACAGGTTGTAAAGGCGTCAGGTGGAATATCTTCATGTCGCATTCAGTAACATTTAACAGTTTTAAAATGTGATAATGATTTTTGATTTCAGGATTCTAAACCATCTCTGAGTTTGCGGGTTGGTACTTACAAGCCATATCTTGCTGTTATGCTCTGTCGTCGTTTACAGACATGCTGTAACTGTTTTGTTACAGCGTTGTCGGAACTTTGTTTCCCGTTACAGCCGTGTTGTTACTTTGTTGTCTGCTCCAGCTTAGTGTAATGCTGTCAAATCTGTGATAACTGTCACTCTATTGACGTTTCCTTTAAAGTCAATTTAGGGATCCGTATCCAACTGCAGTGTGGGGGGTTTCCCTATATACAGTAACCTCCCCTGAAGTTTCATAATGAACTATTCCAACCTTTGAATTGGAAGGGTTCAAATGTGTCTTCAGGGGTTAACTTTCGTTTGGATACAACTGTTGCTCAGTCAGTGAGAGCGATAGTATAACAACCTGAAGTAGTCTATGGTACAAATCCTAGTCTGACCTCACTAAATTTTTACGCCCAGAACACTTTTGTTGCTTTATACTTTGTTTATTTCATATGTATAGTCATACTGGAAAAAACAGTCACCAATACTTAGTTACAGTTCTTTGGCAGTGGTACTGGGATTCCTAAGTGTCGTTTATTAATTTTTCATTCCCTGCCCAAACCTGGCTGGTCCTTAAATCCCCATAGCTGTAACAATAGGTCGTAAATCACGAACAAGCCACATCAGTCGAGAGAGGCATTGCGTTTTTGTCATTTTGTCGGTCAATCTGCATCTGTTTGTACTGCACATCTTGGATAGACTTTGCGTTTAACTCCATTTCTTTGATACTAGAAGTCCACCAATTCATCAAACTTGACGTGTAGATATATCTTTAGGAGTACATGTACTGCCATCTCTGTGACCTATAGTTTCAGCTTCACATTGCATTCATAGCTCCATTTCCATCAAAGCAGGGACATATGTTCGTTTTATAAACCTTTTCTGTGTCAGTACTACCTTATTATATACCACAAAGTGCTAATCTCCTCACCAATGGATTGCTCTCCATCAGTTACTGGGGCTAATTAGAAACGCTATCCTTGTGGCTTTGTCATTTTTTCTTCAATATCGTTTTTTTTCAATTTCTGCTGGTTGGGTGATTTTTTTAAAATAGGATTTTTTGTTGTTGTTGTTGTTGTTTGTTGTGAATTTTGTATTTTTTTTGGTTTATTTTTGGTAGCTTGGTGTTATCGCTAGTGTGTAGCAAAGGATTGAAGTACGTGTACAGGAAATGTTAATGTGTTTGAAAATATAATTTTTTTTGCGTTTTTTAAAATTTTCTTATAAAGGGTATAAGGGCCATATATAGAACACATTCTTACCGTATATTTTTCTGTTTAAATTTGAAGAACAAAATTAGCTACAGAACAAATTTCATTATCCATTTGTCTAGTTTCAGTATTGTGTTCTATATTACATATAGGGTTACATCTGAAATGGTACTTCTTTCTGAACCTTTCCTCGTGTTTGTGATGTCAAATTTCTTGTGATAGGTGTTTACATGTTTATAATATAGGATATCAAGGGGTCGGAATTAGTTATGATTGTAATTAGTTGCCATTATTTTATTTTTAATCTCAATTAAAATATCATAATTGGAATTAAAGTAATTAACATGAATGTTTTCTCTTGAGTGAAAATTGAAATATTCAGGCTTGATTTAAACAGGAAATTGTATTATCATTTGTTAGATTGCTAATGCAGATGTTGCTGAAGATTTTGTTCTGTCCTAAAATAGAAACAGCTTGAACATAAGGAAAACTTAACTTAAAGATCATCTTTCTCTACTTTTGTAGAAACAAAGGCCAATGTCAGCAGGCTCTTCCAATAACACTCGGACATCTTCAAGGAACTCAGAACGAGGCTCCAACTCGGACAAACCTGGAGGAATGTCTGGTCTGACCAGTGAAGAAATAAAGATTTTACGCCGTGTGAAGGAGGAGGAGGGTCGGAGTGGTGGCTGGGTTCGGATCTTTCCTACTCCTGACTCCTGGGATCTGTACTCAACCTTTCTTCAGTATTCTAGCACAAATAACTTCATGCTGCACAGCAGACTCTACCCTGAAAGGTAACACCAATTTTGATATGTATTTTATCTTAAGTTCTTAATACCTGAAACTTTGCCCTCATGCTCATCTTTGTCCATGATCCTTTTTGACATCAATATTGTTTCCGTTAATCTGTTTACCAGCTCTCGGCTATAGCAGTTTTGTCTTTCCCTTTTCTCACCTACTAATGGGAAAATATAGGATTGCATCTCCTCTGTTGCCTACTGTTTTTAAAAGAAGATAGAGAATTGTGACCTTTCTTTAGGAAAGTGAGTGCCATATTGTTATTTAGTTGTCTAGCGTATCATGAGATTATTCAAAACATGGATATTTTCCAAAATGTTTGAAAATCTTGGTCATTTACAAATTGAATTGTCAAATCATTATTCACTCTAGATCTCCCCTTTACTGTCATGTGTCGATGCCACTATGAAATCTTGTAAATATTGTGTAATATCAATGAATGTATAGAGGGATCGCAGCCAATCAAAATTGTTTTAATTTCCCCCCGGTATAGGCTTATTTTAATATTTATTTTACAGACACAAGACAGCTACCAATCAGCCGAAGACTGTAGGCACAGCCTCACTGGGATCCAGGGCTAGGTAATTATATATAGCATTGAACTGAAACAGCTCCCGAGGTCAGGCCCCAACCTTAGCTTTCCCGAGCAACATGGCCTCCTCATCCTTCATCTAGGTGTTCACTCGCAAGCTGTATAATGACATAATGGTCCTTCTTTTTGCTACTTGACTCATACTTCAAACCTATTCCAGGGTCCCGTTTTCATTTTTTCTAAACAATGAGTTTCCTTAATCTATGGTCAAAACCCTTTATACATGTAATGTCAAAATTTTACTGAGCAAATGTTGGCAACGATGGATGACAAGGTTTTTCTTTTTCACTGAAATACAAAGAGTGTATGTATTAAACGTATGACAATGTTACAAGACCGACTGGTCCCTTTGTCAAGCTATGACTGTCCTACCTTGATAAAGGGACCAGTCGGTCTTGTAATGTTGGGACACTGTTAATATGTACATTGTTTGTGTATAAAGTAAAACTTTGATCCAATTGAAGATTAATTTTGTTGATTTTAGTTGTGTGTTTTCAGTAAGAGGCTTAAGTTTTATCTTTAATGAGTTTGCAGATACATTATATCCAAATCACTGATTATGCCATTGTTTTTAGAAAACAATGATATCAGTTAAAACTGTGTCAATAATTCGTAATAAGCTGTTTAAACATCCTGCCATTTGTAGGTGGGATTGTAGACGGCTGAATTATCCGAGTTCCACTTGTATGTACTGTACATGTATTTGACCTCAAATAAGACCTCACTCGCAAATAAGCCCCCTCTCTACTTTTGTATTTTTTTTCAATCTTTTTTCACTAGAGGTAGTAGCTTATTTGTGGTCAAATACGGTATGGTCACATATATTTCCCTGATTTATGAAAAATTCAATGGATATTTTTCTATGACGGCAAGAAAAAAATCATGAAATTCTTTTAAGTCTTCAACAATAATAACTATTTGGTAATAGATGTACATGTATTCAGGACCCTATATACAGGCCAGAGATAATTGAGCGCAAGAAGAAATGATTGATAACTCAATTTTTTCAGAATAAATCCTATTTTACGGTCATCTTATAATTACAAGTAAGTACAGGTATTGTAACGTTACTGTAGAACTGGTGTATTATCTTGGAATGCTACGCCTAGTTACAACCAGCCACAGATTACCTCACCCACCATGTATCATACCTAATCACGGTATATGTGTTGTTTCTTCTGTTATGTTGTAGAATAGTGCTGTAATTAATTGACAATCATTTTGCTGGCCTTGGAATATCCTATTTTAATGATATTTTGACATTGCATTTGGTAATGGTATGAAATGTTTTTTAAAAATCAATGCAACATTGGACTAAATATATAGGCTTATTTTCATTTACAGTATCTCTAGATCTGTCTGTAAAAATTGCTGCATGTGATAAGCATGTATTAGTACATACTACATATTAATTAACACTGATGTAAAAAATAACCAAAAAAAACTTGGCTTGTTAAATGTACAAACAGACATTTTAAGGGTAAAGTATGCATTGAAACTTGCATGAAAAATATGTTTGTGATATTGTTCAATAATAAGACTTAAGTTGCACCTTATTTTATATAAAAACTGATTTCTTATCCTTTTTACCTTGGAACAGAAACAGCAATATTTTGAATAGTCTCCCTTGATATTTGTAGGCAAAACTAACATCAATTTTGTGTGGTAGAATAATGATAATAGTTAAAGATAAATACTCCTTATATTAAAAATCACTACAACAACCAAAAACAAAGTGATATTCATCCACAAGTTCATTTAGTATAATTCCTGTTTATTTTCGTGTTAGACTGCCGTGTTAGACTGCCGTGTTAGACTGCCGAGTTAGACTGCCGCGTTAGACTGTCGTGTTAAGACTGTCGTGTTAGACTTCCGTGTTAGACTGCCGTCTTAGACTGCCGAGTTAGCCTGCCGTGTTAGACTGCCGGATTAGACTGCCGTGTTAGACGGCCGTGTTAGACTGCCGGATTAGACTGCCGTGTTAGCCTGCCGAGTTAGACTGTCGCGTTAGACTGCCGAGTTACACTGTCGTGTTAGACTGCCGAATTAGACTGCCGAGTTAGCCTGCCGTGTTAGACTGCCATGTTAGACTGCCGTGTTTGACTTCCGTGGTAGACTGTCGTGTTAGAGTGCCGAGTTAGACTGCCATGTTAGACTGCCGTGTTTGACTTCCGTGGTAGACTGTCGTGTTAGAGTGCCGAGTTAGACTGCCGTGATAGACTGTCGTGTTAGACGGCCGTGTTAGACTGCCGGATTAGACTGCCGTGTTAGACTGGCGAGTTAGACTGTCGTGTTATACTGCCGAGTTAGACTGTCGCGTTAGACTGTCGTGTTAAGACTGTCGTGGTAGACTGTCGTGTTAGAGTGCCGAGTTAGACTGCCGGGTTAGCCTGCCGAGTTAGACTGTCGAGTTAGACTGCCGTGATAGACTGTCGTGTTAGACTGCCGTGTTAGACTGCCGTGTTAGTTAGACTGCCGTGTTAGACTGTTAGACTGCCGTGTTAGACTGTTAGACTGCCGTGTTAGACTGCCGTGTTAGACTGCCCTATCGGGTTTGTACTGCAGGAGCTATGTTAAGTCCTCCATACGATAGACAATGTACAATGTACTTTGAGTAATATTCCGCTCCAAACCGACGGAGCCATGTCGTTCATAGTTCATGATAAACATCATCAATTATACAGGATCAAAATTTATCACTAAAAGGTACACAAACAAAATTGAGAACTCCCATATTTTTTTTAACAAAATGACCAATTTGTACATTGAGCAGTTAGAAGTCCTTATATTCTGATGGGTGTTTGTTTTTAATTGACATGTAACTATCAGTATGTGTTATAGTCTAATTCAATTGCTGGACTAGGTAATGCACTAGTCACCATCAATGACATCATCATGTGAAATGACTTTGATCGTATTATGACGGAATTGATGGTGATGCCTATAATCGGTGGGGTTTTTGACGACGTACATAACAGTCGACATCCTGCAGCTATGTTGTAAAAGTGTCCTATGATTATTTCCATATTATTGGTGTTGAAGTTTAAACGGAGCCTGCACGAGGTCATGCTTTTCACATTGTTGGGTGGCAGTATTCAGGTGTTCACGCTTATTATGCATGCATGGTTTAATATGTATTAGATAGATACGATGTAACGAAAGTGAACTATCGGTATTCGGGATGTAACAGAAATGAGTGATTGTTTATGTAGAATGTGTAATTGAAATCGCTGTTAGTTTAGCAATATTAATACAGCAAATGATTGATTGTTGGTTAAAGAATTTAAGGACAGTTTTGAAGCTGGCTGCTCATTTGATGATTTTTTCAGCTGTTATAGATAAAGTTATTAGATTGAATTGATCTGCCAACCAGTTTTTTTCTTGACTGGCTTTTAAATAGTTTTATAAAAATGTCAAGGAATTGTTGACCAATTATTTCATCACATATATGATGTTTGTGTGGTCATTGTCCCTGAGGGGAAAAAAAATATCCATTTAAAAAAACAATTTAGCGAAGTAAGTTTTTTTTATAACCTTGTCACAAAACTCTTCATGATTATATAGTTTGATACTCCGTATGAACAATTCATGTCGAGAAATTGACAAGGGACAATGTTTTCTTTAGATTGTTAATCAGTAATGGAGAAATCCTTAACTGTACAGACAAAAATGTCTTTCAGTCGAGGAGAGAAGGTAACTTCTCACTTTTTTTTGCCTAGCCTCTCTGAATACAAGTATATGCATCTATTTTGAATCAAAATCATCTTCCAACAGCATCTAATGTTTTAATTATAAATTAGTGATCTGTTTTACGTTTAAACCTATTGATTTTGTGATTTCTGCAGTTTGCGGCACCCTCTCAGTGCGTGCATGCTCTAATTGAACCTATTCAAATCCAAATGGGAACAGAAATATCTTATTAGAGGTACATATTATGATATTTATAATTCTTACTTGCGATGTATTGTGTAAATTCAAGAATGAGTTAAGTGTGAACTCATAACTGACACTGTGTTGTCGGTTGACAGCGTGTAGTGCTGTACAAGTTTACTAAATCTCACTGAAAGGCCCAGGTATTGCACTATTTCGGTTGTAGCTATTTTATCACTGGCTTAGATGAAACTGACCACACTGGACGTTTGCTTCAGGTCATGTCATTATTAACTACGTTAAATATCGCTAGGAGATATATATTTTCAGTATCGACTTGATTTTCAGGTCATCAAGAAAACTTACTTCACTAAAGTCTCCTATATATTAGTGTGAAATATTACTGATATACTAGGTACAGCAGTTGATAAAAAGACAGGAATTCAATTTCTTTGAAGGAAAGGAAGAAAACTTTCAGGGATTAGTTTTCAATTTTTTTCTGCAATGTTACACATATATATGTAAATTATTATTCTAACATTTCTGGAAACTTCAGCTTCCTTGTAAATCTGAGTAGATACTAAACGATTTTTCAGCTCTTCTAATGATGCGATAGATATCCACTTTTTACTAAAAGCATGCTGAAAACACATCTTATCTTGATTACTGGCTTTGATGTATATATCGATATATCTTATACTTTGACAGTTGTATATATGTCATTCCATCCGCCCTATTTTGACAATTGTATAAATGTCATCTGCCCTGTTTTTACAGTTGTATATATGTCATTCCATCCCCCCCTATTTTGACAATTGTATAAATGCCATCTGCCCTTTTTGACAATTGTATTTATGTCATGTCATCTGTCCTGTTTTGACAGTTGTATTTATGTCATGTCATCTGCCCTGTTTTGACAATTGTATTTATGTCATGTCATCTGTCCTGTCTTGACAGTTGTATTTATGTCATGTCATCTGTCTTGTTTTGACAGTTGTATAAATGTCATGTCATCTGTCCTGTCTTGACAGTTGTATTTATGTCATGCCATCTGCCCTGTTTTGACAGTTGTATTTATATCATGTCATCTGTCTTGTTTTGACAGTTGTATAAATGTCATGTCATCTGTCCTGTTTTGACAGTTGTATATATGTCATGCCATCTGCCCTGTTTGACAGTTGTTGTTATGTCATGTCATCTGCCCTGTTTTGACAGTTGTATTTATGTCATGTCATCTGTCCTGTTTTTACAGTTGTATATATGTCATGTCATCTGTCCTGTTTTGACAGTTGTATTTATGTCATGCCATCTGCCCTGTTTTGACAGTTGTATTTATGTCATGCCATCTGTCCTGTTTTGATAGTTGTATTTATGTCATGTCATCTGCCCTGTTTTTACATTTGTATATATGTCATGCCATCTGTCCTGTTTTGACAGTTGTATTTATGTCATGTCATCTGCCCTGTTTTTACAGTTGTATATATGTCATGCCATCTGTCCTGTTTTGACAGTTGTATATATGTCATGCCATCTACCCTGTTGGGCAGTTGTGTTTATATGTCATGTCGTCTGTCTTGTTTTGACTGTTGTATTTATGTCATGCCATCTGCCCTGTTTGGCAGTTGTGTTTATATGTCATGTCGTCTGTCCTGTTTTGACTGTTGTATTTGTGTCATGCCATCTGCCCTGTTTGACAGTTGTGTTTATATGTCTTGTGGTCTGTCTTGTTTTGACTGTTGTATTTATGTCATGTTGTCTGTCCTGTTTGACAGTTGTGTTTATATGTCATGTCGTCTGTCTTGTTTTGACAGTTGTATTTGTGTCATGTCATCTGTCCTGTTTGACAGTTGTGTTGATATGTCATGTCGTCTGTCCTGTTTGACAGTTGTGTTTATATGTCATGTCGTCTGTCCTGTTTGACAGTTGTATTTGTGTCATGTTGTCTGTCCTGTTTTGACTGTTGTATTTGTGTCATGCCATCTGTCCTGTTTGACAGTTGTGATTATATGTCTTGTCGTCTGTCTTGTTTTGACTGTTGTATTTGTGTCATGTCGTCTGTCTTGTTTTGACAGTTGTATTTGTGTCATGTCATCTGTCCTGTTTGACAGTTGTGTTGATATGTCATGTCGTCTGTCCTGTTTGACAGTTGTATATAAGTCATGTCGTCTGTCCTGTTTGACAGTTGTATTTGTGTCATGTTGTCTGTCCTGTTTTGACTGTTGTATTTGTGTCATGCCATCTGTCCTGTTTAACAGTTGTGTTTATATGTCTTGTCGTCTGTCTTGTTTTGACTGTTGTATTTATGTCATGCCATCTGCCCTGTTTGACAGTTGTGTTTATATGTCTTGTGGTCTGTCTTGTTTTGACTGTTGCATTTATGTCATGTTGTCTGTCCTGTTTGACAGTTGTGTTTATGTGGCATGTCGTCTGTCTTGTTTTGACAGTTGTATTTGGGTCATGTCATCTGTCCTGTTTGACAGTTGTGTTGATATGTCATGTCGTCTGTCCTTTTTGACAGTTGTGTTTATATGTCATGTCTTCTGTCTTGTTTTGACAGTTGTATTTGTGTCATGTCATCTGTCCTGTTTTGACAGTTGTATTTATGTCATGCCATCTGCCCTGTTTGACAGTTGTGTTTATATGTCTTGTGGTCTGTCTTGTTTTGACTGTTGCATTTATGTCATGTTGTCTGTCCTGTTTGACAGTTGTGTTTATGTGGCATGTCGTCTGTCTTGTTTTGACAGTTGTATTTGTGTCATGTCATCTGTCCTGTTTGACAGTTGTGTTGATATGTCATGTCGTCTGTCCTGTTTGACAGTTGTATATATGTCATGTCGTCTGTCCTGTTTGACAGTTCTGTTTATATGTCATGTCGTCTGTCTTGTTTTGACAGTTGTATTTGTGTGATACCATCTGTCCTGTTTTGACAGTTGTATATATGTCATGCCATCTGTCCTGTTTGACAGTTGTGTTTATATGTCATGGCGTCTGTCTTGTTTTGACAGTTGTATTTATGTCATGTCGTCTGTCCTGTTTGACGGTTGTGGTTATATGTCCTGTCGTCTGTCCTGTTTTGACAGTTGTGTTTGTGTCATGCTCTCCCCCCTGTTCTGCTGAATGAACGTTTTATAACATTTTTATCATTCATTACTGAACAAAATACAGTATGACAATGGTTTCAGTAAAGGTTTCAAAATACGGTAGATGTACATATATATAAAATGATGATAAATGATAATAATAATTTAGGAAGGTTTAGATATTTTTACCATTGTTCAATGTTTAAGATATAGGATGGAAAGAAGGTGAGGTTAAATTAGCAGACTTGGGGAAATGAGGGGCTTTGATACAGAAAATATGATACAGTATCAAAAAAGGACTCAAACACAGCGCACCTGGAACATTTTGTGCATCATCATTTTTTTCGAAGTTTTGACCAATATGATAAGCTCCCAGCTTGCACAGATCATTGAATAAAAAATGCATCCCTTTGTATAGTTAACACATACAAATAGAATGGTGGATGTTTTTATCACTAAATCAAATCATAACTAATCAACTGCTATGTAGACTTGGGGCACATGTACAGGAATAATTAACAAACTTAAATTGTCGGATATTGACATCTGACTACAATAAATTATAACTGTGGTTTTTCCTTTACAGAAACACATATGCCCATCTCGGTCTTTCAACGGGAAAGTCGGATACAGAGGTGAGTAATATGATATTTGTTGAACACCTTCTGTCACATTGGTGGGTTAATTAAAATCTGGAATATTGGAATTTAGAGATTTGAGGATTGGCTTTCCTTGACTACAGGCTTCTATAATAGCGTTGCATCCGTTATTTTGCACCATAATGATGGATGCTTAAAAATTTGCAAGTGGCTGGATTTACATACTTCTTAGAAGTTGTAAAAATTACAGGAATTGCAGGAAAAACAGACTTATGTTATTACAATATAAACATCGGACATAGACATATACAGCTGGTTGAGATTAGAGACTGATTCCAATAAAGATGTTTTGTTCAATGTTTTTCTCTAGCTCGCCGAGTGTTATGCAGATGCAATCATCAGAACACGGCACTATGAACGAAAACTTGGAGTTGGTCGCAATCGACGAAAAGGGAAAAGGAAAAATCGTAGAGGTAAAATGTTACAGAGATGTTGAAAAAAATCATAGTTATGGATTTTCTGAAATATTTTAAACAAGGCTAAATTGTACAGAAGTACACTATTCATTCAGTTATTACAGAGGAGAAATTTTCTCATTATTGACAGAATTACTGTTCAGCTGATAATCATTTCAGCCACTCTGGCCTGCTGGTCATGTGCCAATGTTTTAGAGGACAGTGTGTTGAAATGGTCAACCATTTTACTATCAAGCCACAGTTAGTTAGGAGCTATGGTAGCTGGATCAAGGTGACGGCACTGTAAAGAATTACAAAAATATAAAACTATTTTGTAGGATAAACCTTGGTTATTTATTGTTTTAGCTAANGCCACAGTTAGTTAGGAGCTATGGTAGCTGGATCAAGGTGACGGCACTGTAAAGAATTACAAAAATATAAAACTATTTTGTAGGATAAACCGTGGTTATTTATTGTTTTAGCTAAACCGAAGACAAAATTAGCACAGGGCGTGCCAGAGGATGGCGAAGGTGAGGAAGAGGGAGAGGGAGTGGAGGAAGATGCAGGAGGAGACAACCCCAGCGCTAAGGAGGAACAGAGAACCACTGTTACTTCATACGAATCAGGGTCCCAAATTGACAGAGTTCCTGTGGAAGGGGAGTCTGAAAATTCACAAAATACTGCAGATACAATGAAAAAACAAGTGTCTCATTCACCAGATGACCCCCCTCCAAAACCCAGTAAAACAATAGAAAGACTGCCCCCCAAACCCCCAGTCACCACCATTAATACAGGGGAAGCCCCTCCTCGGGGGCCGGACAAGGATGCAGAATCCCAGTCTGTTGTAGCACCGTCCAAACCACCCATCCCTCAAGAACCAAAGCTCAAGGTCGTTGAGATGCTACATAAAGGCAACTCTCTAAGGTATGACTCGCAGGGATCTGCTGCATACAGTGTAAAAAGTCCTTTTCGTATTAATTGAAGCATGTAATGAATAATATTATATTGGGAAGTATCTGGATTGTATACTCTGTTATTGGGTGTGGTTGTTTTTTTTACTACTAGCCTAGGTAGACTTGTGTGAAGAATAAATATGTGTTGTATACATACAGCTTTGATTTCAATAATCTGATATCACAGAAAACTTAAAAAAAGTAACGTGCCTCGATAAATCATTGATGTAACGGTGTGGTATTGTTTTGAAGCTTTTCAGCTTCACCCACAACACTATAACTACGTGTTTATGTTAACAGTAAGGTACAGGCCCGCAGTGCGTTCGCCATGTATCTGGTGAGAGTCCAGCAGCGTCTCGTGTCGGAACACAGTCCTACCTCTCAGGAAGACATTGATGCTCTTAATGAGCAAATGGTGAGCTTCGTAAATAAATCCGTAACTTTAAAAAGGAATACCTTTCTTTCTCCATCTTAAAGCATTTTAATGATAAAGAAGAAATAAACTAAAATTTCATTTAAATAAGGAAACTAACTCAACTTATAATAGCTTTCATACATTTAGATAACACATCTTTTATTAAACAAAATCATTACAAAAATAAATCATTCTTTTTTTTATGCCATTTATGATGTATAGTGGGTTCGATTGCTCTGATGAATTTTACCAATCATTTATATTACAACTTTGTAAACTATTATCCTTTTGGTTAAATATATTTTTTTAATAAATTAATGCCAGGCTTAGCTTTTAGAACTATTAACGCTGGTATTTTTTTCAGGACTTAGTTTTACGATTTCTGAAAAGAGCGGCTGTCAATTTACAACAGCAGTTCAAGGTCATCGTACCGAGTCGTAAATTACCACTGAACGACCGACGCCGGATTCTAGCCAAACAGCTCGGAGATTTTGTACACATTTATAACAAGGTAGGTAACACATTTAGCGCCAGAATGATCTACTAGATCTAGAAACTCTATCGGTGCATTCGTGTCATTAATGTTGCTCATGTCTAATTTTGAAGTTTGATAAAGGTTTGGTTATGGTTTAGTTGAACTTTTTATGATGGTACACTATAGTTATAGTTGTGATGAAAAAAACCTGTGTGAGAATTTAACTCGTTCACACCTGAAGACACATTTGAACTCTTCCGATTCATATGTTGAAATAGTTCATTATGAAATTTCAGGGGTGAATGAGTTAATTTACCCAAATATGACATTTTATGAGGTCTGCTTGCAGTGTGCACTATCAGAAACCTTTCTGTAAACGATGAGAAGCTTTTGTGTAAACTAAACTCTAAGTCTATCAGTAAATGATCATTTTCAACCCATTTAAGTGAAAACCTGTCTCTACCAGTAAAATCTATCTACAACAGTATTTCCTTGTCCTGTGTATAGTGTTGTTTAATTTTACTTTTATTTCTGTTTTTTCATTAACTGACATTGCTTACTCTAATGAGTATGTCTGTGTGTTGATATTTATCCAATTAACTTACTCATTTTGACCTTTGTCCAATATTGTCTAAACAGAGCTTTTGGGTATACATGTAATACCATTTCTCCTGCTACTCAAGTGAGTTTTCAAGCACAATCACATTTGTCCCATTGCTCCAGTGAGTTATCGCCCCCCAAGCTCCTGTTGTTACTCTCCAGTGGAGCGTCTTTGTTTCCTGTTGCTTCAGAATCCCTGTTCCACTGCTAAAAACTGAAACTAGGTATTGGAAACTGTTTTATCCGGTATGACTATAGATCTGTAAATTCATTTCTGAATATAAATCCATACCTTGCGGGACTTTCATGAGAAATATTAAGGATGAAATAAACAAAACATAATCTACTGCAGTGTTCTGAGTTTAAAAAAAAAATCAGTTGGGATTGACAGGGACCCAGGTTCGAACCCTGAACTTCAGATTGTAATACCGTTGCTCTCACCGATTGATCATGAGCTACCTGGTCAACAGATTGTAATACCGTTTCTCTCACCGATTGATCATGAGCTACCTGGTCAACCGATTGTAATACCGTTGCTCTCACCAATTGATCATGAGCTACCTGGTCAACAGAAGTGTACAGGCCTAACTGTGCTACAGTCATATCCAAACAAAGGTAAAGGGGAGGTTACTGTATGTAGGGATAACCACAGTGCAGTGCGACAGGGATCTTTAAGTAAATTCTGTACTCAGTTTACCTTCGGCTCCTGATGCTGTGAGCTCTGAACCCCAATATCATGCTGTCTCCTCTGTCCTGTACAATGATCTCTGATGAGCCTTCTGTTAGAGTAAACCGTTCTGTTACAGCTACTCCACCACAGCAAACAGGTATAACCGGCATGTAAGGGTCTAGGCTGTAGAGCTAGTTCACATAAACCTCCAAAGGTTGTCTCCCTTGTTATGTTATACAAAATGTATGGATTACTATGGAAATTAGCTGTATACCTTGTATGATCAGTTTAAAGCATGCTAACATCCATTACTATTAGATCTTCTATAACGATTTTAACAATTTTGTGATGTAACTATCTTAAACTATATCACCTGGTTAACAATTTGTATATAAAACCCCTTACCTTCAAATTTGCATGATAAAATTTAACATGAATTGTGGAATGTATCTCTCAGCTGCTTCAATTTCAGTCTCATGAATCTTTATTTTTCCTAAATTATTACATTTCTGTTACCATGCAAATATACTACAGCCATGAATTCAATTCCCCTTCTTAGCTGATAAAAAGTTTGCAAAAAAATCATTAACAGATGGTGTGGTTGATTTATCGTCGTACTGTAAGCATATTTATATATTAATGAATTTATATTCCTGCATCAGTTTTTAAGTTCCTCGCCTCTTGACTTAGTGCTACAGCTCTGTGTAAGTCTAGATCTGTAACATGAAAATAGTGACTTTATTTTTAACATGGTAATATCATAATTCAGCATTTAAACATATTTCAACACTAGAATATGATTAAAAGCTAAAAATCCTTTCAATATCATTACCTGTAAAATATGATTTCAAGTCAAATCTGTATGGTTATTTTTTGGTTATTCGGATTTAAATCCGACATATCTTGATTATCTGCCCTTGAATACCCACTTTACTGAGTGCCTTGAATGCCCAGGTTTTTGAGTTTCACACTAAGACAGTATTATATTCAGGCGGTAATTATTATAATTGACAGGCTCTGAGATAATTGAAGACAAAGTGTATGTGTGATTTGTTGTCTCAAGACATGTTGAAATTCTTTACTTAACCCTTTTGCCCCTATGTAACTTCAGTAAACTCTTCCAAGCATTGATATGGATAAGTCCATTATGGTCTACAGTGGTGAAAGGGTTATAAGAGAATGTAATAAAGTTGATGCAGAGATGCTTGATTTATGTCTTATATAGATTGGCTAGAAGCAAAGTTAGTTAGTATTTGAGTGAACAGCAACTCGAGGTTGGACATCACAGAGATGAACAATAATTACTTCTAATGTTGAAGCCTATTGTATGTTTGGTGCTCGTCTTGAGCTTTGAGTGTTGCTAGCACAATATTTGTTCAACTGGGCAAATGCAAAGAGATTTTATGCTGTGTTGTAGCATTTATTGTATAACTGTCAAATTGTCCTTTTAAAGACTACTTGTCTAGGGATAGCTGAAATAATTTTGAATAAATTTTATAAGAAGTGTCCTTTCATCGATACAAGTGGATCAATTTGTTTTAAACAAACTCCTCTGGGGTGATCAGAAGGATGGGCCCCAAAAGAGAAAATTAGTAAATTTTCAGTAGAACTGAATACTCCTTCGATTTGGACTAAAACTGCCTTGACCAATTGCCAAGAGATTGAATTTTGTATAAACAAGAATGTGGCCCATCCTTCCCCTCGGAGTCAGAAGGGTGAAACCCAACAAGCTATCTAGCCTGTGGTCCTCTTGTAGTTAAATAGATATAATTGAAAAATATTGTATGTCTCTAGATCTGACACTGTAAAGGGTAGGGGTAAGGATAATCATTGCTATGTGTATTTCTAATGCCATCTAAAAACATTAATAGTTCTTACAAAAGTTACCGTAATTACTGTGATTACGTTCCCTTCCATTTTCAATTTTCCTGTAAATGCAACATTTTAACTAGATCCTACCCATTCTGGGCTCCCATGGGTCCTATACAGCATATGAATCAGGAAATAAAGGGTACTCCATTTTAGTTGGTTTTGTTAGTAGATACAAAATTAATGTGTCAACATTATTCTGTATGATCTGAAAATGACAAATAATGAAGCAATAATTAAATTTGCTGTTATGAATTCAGTTAAATCAAAGACATTTGATTTTTCTTTTTAAATTTTCTTTTGTTTCTTTACATTTTTTTGAACTTAAACAATTGTCACTTTATTAGATATTCATATGATTTTGATAATGACTTGTTTACAACTTAGGAAACTGAACAAATAAGATTGAAGAAATTGGCGGAACAGAGACAGGGTAAAGTGGCAGAGTTACATCCCCGAGGAGAAAACCTGTGTGACAAAAAATTCGAAAAGTTTGTCAACATTGCCAGGTATGTATCTGAAGTTAATATTTCAAACTTTACTTACATGAGCATATATACGGGACCTCCGCTTCAGATAAAAGTCTTCAGAAATAAATAGACAGTACAGCACTTCGGGCTTAAAATGTTGAGATGTGTTAATTTGTAGTTCCAAAAATTATTAAGTATCACTCAGATACTTCAACAAGTCTATATTTTCACTTTAAGATTGCATTTTGTTTTGCTGAGTTAAAATTTGTCACAATACAAATTCCGTGACCTGTGAACCTGATTGCTAATTTGAGCCAGCAGCATGATCATTATAGACTGAGGTAACACAATACTTTTGATAACGGTGTGATATATCATCGTGGAAGATTCTCTGATGTTTGTAACAACATCTTATACAATTATACTTCCGTACAGTCTGTACTCGGCCATAATAGTGATGGGGACATCGTTTTTATTATCTGTATCAATGTTCCGTTAACAGTGAGGGGGAGCTTGAGGAGGTGCTGACTACATACACACGTATCAACAAATCAGCCAGCATATTTCTGGGGGGAGGAGACGCTAGCAACAAACCAACCACCACTGAAAACAATGGCTCGCGCCCTAGTTCTGTGACACAACCTCGAGCTTCTGGGACATCGGCTTCAGATACAGGTCTCCAGAAACGGAGGGACAGCATCTCAAGAGAGAGACGAGACAGCACGTCGCAGGACAGACGAGACAGTGTCTCAAATGAAGGTGCGTTCACAGCAGAATCTGGTTCTCGCATCATTGTAGGGTGAAAGGAGAGTCACAAAGGTTACCACATTCACTACTGTGTGCTGTCTAATGTATAAAATGGCGATTCTGTACCAGATATTGCTGCACCGGAAAAAAATTAAGTTCTTAACTTTTTTCTCTTTTTTTTGGCACTTTTAATTGTGGCGAGGGGGGGGGAGAGAAATCCAGAAAAATTCTGGCTGTACTGATGCCGCAGACAAAGAAGTGTTTCCACCATTCTCTCAGAGGGTCAATGTGAGGTTGTTCTACATTAATCATGTGTGGCAAGGCCAATCTAATGATATACATAATCTGTTTGTTGAATTCTGTAGACTAAAAATAGTATGTCAACCATGCTTCTGTTCCCTGATATCCATCTAATTAACAGTTACAATTATCTACGGAATGCTGCTTGACTCTTTTATGTGTTTGACAGAGTAAAACGAAAATAATGTCACCAATTTTTTGTTTTTTAAATGTAAAAATCAAATAGTATTAATTTGTAAAAAAAAATATATTTCCAATGAGGTTTTTTATAGATTTTGAATTCAAATTGATCCCTACATGGGTGTTAACCCTTTCACCACTGTAGAACAAAATGGACTCATCCATATAAATGCATGGTAGAGTCTACTAAAGTTACATAGGGGTGAAAGGGTTAAAGCTGATGTAATGAGAGTCCTTTATTTTCCCAGTTGTCAATGACTGTACCAAAGTTTGAGCTTTGTGTATAGAATTTGAAGTGTAGAATTTTAACACTGCTAATAATTGTTATCACTTTTATTTTAGAGCTATATATTTAGATGTTAGATTTTGGTTTATATTTAGTGTGCCCACTACTACCTTCCATACTCACCTCCTTTACTCCAGTTTGTGAGTATACATCATCCTACTTTATCCAGATCACTTATAAGACTTTTTTCTGTATGTTAAATAAGTAGTAGTTTTATTTTATAGATTGTCTTTTTTAAAAATGTGTTTCCTATTTCACTTCTTCCCTAAGTATACCAGTATCTTATTTGAAATTTGTTTTGACATGAAATCACTTTTTTTTTTCCCTCGTTACCATTTTCTTAATGCCATGATTTTGTTTTAGGATATAAAACACTGCTAGACGGATGGAATTCTTGCTTTGAAAATATTTTTTCTCCAAGAATATAAGTGATCTGATACTATACCAGTAGACTGTCAGATGCTTTGTACCCTATAATAATGCCTTTATGCCATATACCTGTTCATTACTTTTCTAATTCTGTCGGAAATCCTGAACTGATCAATTCTCCAGTGCCTTTCAGTGCCTAGCTTGAAATATGAAGAGCTTTTATTTACACAACCAATAAAATGTTCTATGTGACGTTTCGATGACGTGTACATATCGTACTAGTCATCGAAAGATCACATAGAAAATGATATTGGTTGTGTAAAAAGAACTCTTCATAATCAATACTTACCAACCTGAAGACAATGTTTAGAAATATCCTAGCTCGAATGCTTTGACCTAAAGAATCTCTTGTATAATAGAGTTCCACTGTTGTGAATGGTAACTAGGATTACAGAGCTAATTGATTGATGTGACAGGTTCACAGGAAAAAAGACTTAACAAATGAAATTAAGGGAGGTAATCCTAACTTGAATGATAGATATAAAGTAATCTGCACTTTGTCTGTTGTGATCCACAATGTTTTAGAAAGATAGATATCTGCCATTTTGTCGAGGGATACATGACAGAATATATTTTCTTTTGACGAAAGACATTAAAATGGCCTAAATTGATGTGTATGTGTTATGAAAAGGAGATGAGCTAAAGTTGTACCTCGTTAATTCGGAAAACTCTTAATGCATAAATAAAATACGCTATGAAATAGAAATTTGCCTATTTTGCTTGGAGCAATATTATTTCTATGGGTCGTAAGTAGGAAAACTGACAGGTTTTAGCTTTCACACAATTGGTTTTTAATTTTTAAAAAAAGAGTCGTTCATGTCCTAATTTTGTAACCCCAATGGCCTATAATATGTTGAATGTTGTAGTTTAATTCTCTAGTGTAAACTTCCTCTCTCTGCTTCCTTAGTTAGCGGCACCTCTCATGTAGGCGACAGCAAGCCTGGCACCTCCTTCACTGCAGCTGACTCGGGGCACGGTGGTACGTCTGTGTACCACACCCCGTCACAGTCATCTTATGCAAATGCCGTCCAGATCTACACACAAAAACTGGGTGTGTCTAATCGTCCGCGGTCTGCTTCCAGTCAACGTCCAGGTACGGTATAAAAATACCAACAAATCGGGTGTCCCCTAGTGATTAACATAGTCATCAAGCTTTACTGTTTTCGTTGCTCCCAGCTTATTGCCTTTATTGAAACGGTCATGTTGTTTTATTGCTACATTTCTAACGTCACAAATTTTAATTATTTATTATGCACAATTTTTGTACACTGCCAGCAACTTCAGTAGTTAGATCTGCATTTGTATATTAAAACGTTGTTTTTATTCCTTTGATATTGAGCATGTCATTTTCACCTTTTGATCTACAGCGATGTACATATTTTGGTTTGAGAGAGATTAGTTAAGGGTCGAACTGATTTTAGTTATTTTCAAATGAAATATGAATGCTACCTTAATTATGAAAAAATGCATCAAGTGCATAATTAAATACATTGAAAAAGTATACCTAGTAAGTGATGATCAAAATCACACAACTTTGAGCATTGAAGATTAAATAGTTAGAGAAGTTTACAATATTGATGAAAAACTTCAGACATAGAAATTAGATAGAATTAACAGGAAAATACCATGTCAAGAACAGTGATGTAATATAACAAAAAGAATTGGTTTCAAATCGCACAAGGTACAATGAGATAATATGTCATCACATGACAATTAGTTCAAACTTGAAGATGTTATAGAATTAATACATATTCATGTGCATTTTTATGTTCAACGATGGAAATAAAACATGTTCATGGTTAACATTTACTTACCCTGTGAATTTGATATCGAAGAACGAGAATCTGCGAATCCTGATCGTTCTATAAGAGTTATATACTTGTATATTATCGTAGCATCGTCCACTGGGCCGCGACACCGACCAATGTCTGCTGCGCTGCACAACCGTCCCACCTCAGCCAGCACTTACTCGACAACAGACCCTACTGTTGGTGTGTATATTGAAATATTTTTATTCCAGTATTTAAGATAATTTTAAAGAAGAATTGATTTCAAATTGTCTCTTGCAAAGTAAAGAGACAGACAGGGATCACGCTGTTGGCATTGTCTGCATGGATAATTTATAACTCTTAATAAATAAATGCTTTGATTTTTCTGACACTTTTTACACCTACTTACAGCATGAATTGCCCAGTCAAGTTAGATTTTTACCACTCAAGTTAGATTTTTAGGTCACCTGAGACAAAGTCTCAAGTGACCTATTGCGATCGCCTTTTGTCCGTCGTCGTCCGTCGTGCGTCCGTAAACAATTTACATTTTCGATTTCTTCTCCAAAACCACTGAACCAATTTCAATGAAATTTTGCAGGAACCTTCCATGGACAAAGGTCAACAAAAATAGTTGCCGGTTTAGTCCCAAGCCCCCAGGGGCCTGAGGGGCGGGGCCAAAAAGGGTCAAATTGACTAAAATTTCAAAAATCTTCTTCTCAAGACCCAGATATGGTAGAATCAAATACTCTTCATAGATGGAAGGGTCTTAAGGTGCTTTACC
>NW_018480021.1:240494-277713 GCF_002113885.1 Mizuhopecten yessoensis | reverse complement strand
TCTGTATAAATATATCAGGTGACCGTTAAGGCCCATGGGCCTCTTGTCATTCAGATATGTTGTTTATCCAATTTTCTTTTTTTTACATGTTTGCTTATATTGCATCAATAGTCAATAACAACAAGTAACAAGGAAGAAAATGAAATAAGGCCATATTGTTTTAGTTTTGTAAAGTTTTATGGTATGCATTATGTGTTCAGCATTGTATTACTACAGTGCTCTGCTTCAGTCTGTAGAAGTGATTTGGATAACTCACAGCCTGTCCTAAACCTTCATTCAGCAGTATACAATATTTGTTAAATATTTTTTTTTCTTCTTAACATATACAATGCGCCCCTTATAACTCATTCACCCCTACATATTTAAACGGGACTCGCCAAGTCTTTGATTTGGTAAGTTTCAAATGTAACTGTAGGGGTCAATGGGTTAATTGTATTTACATAATTTGCTACGTAACATTTACAGACTCCTACAATGACCAAGCCATACAAGACGCCCTACAGAAACTGGCCCTTCGTCAGCAGTCACGGCAGTATTCTGCCCACAATGGCACAAGTGCTATAGGAACGGACGCTCAAGTGTCAAGACCCCCGACAGGGATGGTGTCAAAACCGTACAGACCAATGACTGCAGGCGATATCAGTAGTACTTATAAATCCACTCATTCTTTCCCAAATGGTGGCTCGGACAAGAGCAAGGAACAGCCCAAGTATATATCTATGGAGGAACATTACCTGAAGTCACGACCACCACCTGGCCCGGCCCAACGCATCCAGTCAGCTGGGGTTGTGGGCCGTAATCGAAATGCAAATGCAACTTTCAATAGTTTTATAGAGGACACTGACGGCACACACCAAGGGGATCTGGCCGTGGCTTACAACCAGGTGACAGGTGTGTTGCCTAGCAACTACAATGCTGCGTCACAGTCCAGTAAACAGTTCCAGTTGGTGCAGCAGCACCAGGCTCTGAAACAGCAGAGCAAAGCCATGTTAGAGCAGAGCAAGGCCAAGCACCAGGCCATGGTAGCCCAGGCCTATGCCATGCAGAAGTCACTACAGGGCCATGGGCCCAAGGCCACGGACATGGAGAGCGCTGTACAAAAGCCACCGCCTAAACCTCACTACCGACACATGGGACCTGTCGAGGTGGAGAGTGCCATACAGAAGTACGCTCCCAAACCACCCCCACAGCCCTCAAACACACGCAAGGCAGGCATGCACCGGGTACAAAGGTCAGTATATAGAATTGGTACTCCTACATCAGAAATTAATTAGTTGAATTTTTTTTCACAGATGCATAAAATTGGCAAGAGCATGAGTATATATAATAATTGCGTCCCTATGTATATTGAAAAATTGTTGGTACGTCAGCTTTCTTCTGTTCAGCTTCAGGATACCAATATCCTTATACAGGTGTTTTACATATACTGGGTTTCTCTCAGCAATAGATATTAGGCTTTCACATCCAAAAAAGTAGATCTGATGGTAATTGTTATTACCTTAGATAGATGTTCAGTTTCATTTTTCATTTGCAATATTTTTAACGAAAATAGTAATAATTTGTTTCTGCAGTAATTCACCTAAATGGCACTGAGGAGGAGTAACTCTGGTATGTTGTATAAGCTATTCCAACAGCTAGTAAAACGTTAGGTAGCAATCAAAGTTGAATTGCCGAATCTTAAAAAGCTTGTCATGGTGAATGAGGTATAGTTGATCATTACATATGATCAACTTTTCTTGATATATAATTTTATATATCATCTTCAAATGATAGTTTATGCAAGATATAATCAATAAATACAGATATTGTGTATTTTATAAAAAAAAAATGATTGAAGGTTATATTGAGGCTGTATACTGCAATAATTACCATTGCCTTGGTGTTTCTACCCCTGTCTTAGTGTGTCGTTATATAGGTGTCTATCCCTTCCTTATAAGTGTTGTAAGACTTCCACATTGATGTTGTTTTTGGGGTGAGATTGCCTTCATCTTTGTACCTGAATAAACCCATTAATGTTGGCTTTTTGTAAACCCCACCCCATTCTACCCCTCGGTGAAGTGATCAGTGTGGGCATACTGGAACCAGATTATCTGTCTACACAATTTTGTCTGCACATCCAGCTGTCTTCTGCATACCGATCACAAAGTCACATCTGGTGTACTTCTCTATCAGGCAGGTTTGAACACAACTTTACACTTCCTTTTTAATATTAATAAGTGTCCATTCCAGACAGTTCAGATTGATGGTAACACTTTCACCACTGTAGACCATAATGGACTCATCCAGATGAATGTATGGTAGAGACTACTCAAGTTACCTAGGGGTGAAAGGGTTAAATAGTTACAACATTAATTCACTCCAAAAGTTCCTCTTCAAGCACTAAGTTTAAAAACTGATAGAATAAAACATTATGGAGGGCACAAACATACTGTATTAATGGTATCGGGAGTTTTCATCCTCAAAATTACAGGAGTTATGCTCTCATACGTTCTCTGTTACCCTGAAATATGTCACGACGAAATTGAAGGCTCTGCACATGTTATCTTGTGGATGATGCAAGTAGACTAATTTTCGGTGGAATTGACAGGTGTTACTGTAATTTTCAAACGCTAGGTATCAGCCTAGTGATTGGTCAGTTTTTTTCAGAATGTAAATGAGTCTAACCCCTTGAATTTCAAGGATGGGGGGAGTCTTGTGATGGGTATTAACTTCAGGAGAACAGTTTAGGTAAATCCCAAACCTGGTTGTTAATAACACAAAACGCAGATACCCTTGTTGACATCTTCTATATCTTAAAACCTAAGTACATAACATTTCATAAATTCACACTCGATAAGAGTTATCAAATTCATAAACAAAATACATAAAACAAATAACAATCTATGAAAACATGTTTTAAATAACTTGCCAATATTATGGCCTTTGGTGATTCCCCTATTGGAAATGCTTTGTTATTTTCTGTGTTGAAATTATTCTTCAGTATAGAGAAGAGCTGAAGAGTTAGTGGTAATGAACTGGCCTCCCTAGCATAAAATCAGTTTTGTGTTTCTGCTAGAATTAAAAAACAAAAGTTTAAAAACTTCAAATTTTACAAAGAAATCACATTTAGTCAATCATTATTTGCAAGTTAGTGGGATTTCAATTTCAGTGTAACTAGAATATATGTATTTCATTATTTATTATAGTTTTTTTATGCATTGAATTTTTATTAAGAAATAAATTAAGTATATAAAAAGTTAAAATATGTCTAAATTTATATCATGGTGTATATTTTGTTGATTGTTCATACTCTTACATGATTTCTTAATTGAGTGTTTGCTGTATAAGCTTGCGTACAAGCTAGCACGCTACATGCCTGCTGATCATTCTGTTTTACAGTGTGCAAATTAAGTGGTAGTCCTTCATTTCCAGGCTGTGATAAAAGCGGTCAGAAAATGATGAAATATAGACATTTTGATATTTGCCTCCTTTTAAAATCGGACATTTTTTTTAATATATATTTCCCACTGTGTTGTTTGTGTATGACAGGAGTGCTGTGCCTGAAGATTCACTTAGCTTCAACTTTCACAACAGTCTCAAGTATGATATGCACACTGGACAGATGCGCCCTTCGTCAGGTATACGACAATCCCCACTCTCATATAGTGTCACACAATCTTCGATTAATCCTCTACAAAGTTTTAATTTTAGTGAATGAATGATTAAAAAAGATCTTAGCCCTGTATGTGAATTCCACACACAACACTTTAACTTATCAATGATATAAAATTACATTAATTTTAGAAACAATTAATTATGCTCATTAACCCATTCACCCCAAAAGTCACAAAAAAGATAATAGCAGAAATTATTTTTCCATCATAATTTATTTTTTATTTCACTTACAGCTCTTAATTTAACAGCTTTCAAAATTCAAAATTTCAGTGAGATTGTGAAAATTCAATAAATGATCTTCAATAAATGTAATGTAGACTTCATGCATGCTGTATTTTTGGTAATTTAGTGAAATGGAGTGTGTACTATAGACAAGCTGTGTGACCGTAGATTTCCCTAACCATCACTGTATGTGATCATGTGTATTAGAATAATACTCCGTAGGTAGATCACAGATGCCACTATATTTAATAAAAAAAAAAATATAAAATCACTTAGAAAGTAGTTTGACACTAAAATGCCTCAAAATCACTGCTGCCTAGCATTGACCTTTGACCTTTTTCATTTTAGTTTAAAAAAGACAAGCAAAACTATATTTTTAACACAATTGTTATATTATAAACATCTTTCTGGATGTTTTTTTTGTCTAAGTGTTTCTTGTATACAATGTAGGTCTTTTAACCTGAAGGCATTTTTTTCTGTGAATTAAAAAAAAAAGGGCATTTTTTATTGATACATGGCTAAAAAATTCCTAATACCTTTTCCAGATTTCTTTTACAAATCCTACCTTTTACTTATATGTCAATTTTGTACTGTCATCTTCACCTGATAACAGAATTTCTGTTTGACAAAAACAAAAGGCTGTAATCTTTAAAAATAATATTTTTTTACCACAAAGTAATTACTTAAAAAAAAGTCTTTTAGAAAAGAAACAATTGAATTTTTAATCTGCACATGACCTAGACCAATAAATCTGGTATTTATTTCTGACAGATACAGATGACTGAGTTAAATAAAGGGCAAGGTAACTGTTACATGTATGTCCTACAGATTGGACTGTGTGTTGATGAGGACGTTTTCCTTTGGGGTTTAACTTGATGGTTTTTGTTTTGGTTATACATGTACAAACATTTGTGTCTGTGTGTCTTAGCATGTGAATCGTGTGGTTATGGTCAGTCAGCTGGATTTAGGTAGATTGACCTTGATGTGTGGTCGGTGAAATTAATTTTTTTGCAAGAGAGGATTTCCAACCCTAAAACAAATGTACACTTGATCCATAGTTAAGGGCAAATCGCTTAAGATTTATTGTACAAATTTAAGAAATTTGTCTGAAAAAAGTTGGCTTTAGTTTTTAAACAAGAAAAAAAGTAATGGTTGACTTTTTTCAATTATGCTTCAAGTTAGTTATTTCAAACTGTCCTGACTCTGATATGTACACAGAAAGAAAATTATTTCTTTATTATTTTGAATTGATGAATGACCTAAGGTTAAGATATTTTACAAAGTGAATTGTCATTTTCAGACCATCATACCATCATTTACCGAAAACAACCTCATCAGGAGTGGCTAGGTAATTTAACACGGTGTCTGTCTGGTGAACCAAGTCAGTCCACATGTAGCAGTAGTTTCTACTTCTAGACTCTATTTCCCGCAATCATCTATTAATTAACTAGGGATTTGTCCACTGAACACTATCAAAATTGTTGAATTTTTCAAATAAAATTATTTTCACATATATATGCAAATTAGAATTCGGCTAAACACCTTTTGTCCTCACAAACAAGTAAGGAAGTATATTGGAATCTGGTTATTCGCCTTTCTGCTTTTCTGATAGTTTTTTTCAATACTACCCCCGATGCAATGTATTTTACTGATCTCATTAACCTTTGCATGTGACCACCTTGTTTGTTTTTGTTGATATTAAAAGAGTTAATGCCCTTGTTCTCAGTGCGATGATACTTAATTAGGTAGCTATGGATTGTCCCATTAGCTGTGCACTCTGCCTTCATATGCCTTTCTGTCCTGTCAGTTTATAACAAATCGTTTATAAATGAGAAATATTTTTTCAGTGGATTGAACTTTCCAATATCAATCTTTGACTTTATTTTCAGCTACTTTGCATCTTTCCCTAAAAATCTGTTAAAACTTTGAGCCTAACATGCCAACTCTTTGTATACAATGTACCAGTATAGCACCTTTCTTCAGAATATCATCTTTGCAATTTCTGCTATTTAGATATTTTCAGTAGATATAGTACATTGTATTTATTTGCATTCCACGCCCAAACTTAATCATGTTTTTTGTTTGTTTTTACAGGTGTTTTAAGATTATTGCATAAAATTGTTTTCTGATCTCACAAGGATTTAAATGTTTGTTACTCAACACATGACTTTCTGAATTTGTTTTTTCCCTGCTGTGTGTGTTCATAACACTGATTCGATGTTTAGTTTACAGGTACACCTTTATATTGTCCAGGCACTATTAAATGCAATTTTCTGTCGTTTGCTTACTAAGTTACATCCATTTCTACTTTTAAAGATTTGTGAATTACATGCAATTCTGAATTTTGCTGAACTTGAAAATTGTGGTACATGATTATATTCATCTTTGCAGCAGGACCCCGTTAGTCTGTGCAGATTTCTGAGAACAATACTTATTTACATCTTAAAAGTAATTCACTGAAAAGTGGAAGTTGCAGGTTTAATCTGTGATCAGTTCTTTCTTTATTTTGAGCACTAGCGTTCCAGGAAAAAGGAAAATACAAAATAAACTGTATCACTCGATAAACATCTATCATTATTTCTGACACAACACACAGTTTTAAAGCATTAGACTTTATAATTTAACCAGCTGAAATGCTTGCTCTATGTTTTTGTCTTGGGGTGAATTGTTTTATACTATAAGTTCCCAAGATGAATATTCATTGGGTATCCTGTTTCAGTAACTGGAGTAAATTCATCCGAATTGAATGAAGACTAAAGTTAACCAAGTTAAAGTCAACTAACCAAGTTAGATAAACAAGACGATTGGGGAATCGGTTTCAACCGGAAACATTCCTATTTTGTTAGGAAAGTCATACTACAAATTATTTCAATGTCTAATGGGAAGAAATCTGCAAATCATGAAATCACAATACTTCCATTAAAACATGACGTCGAAAAGTACTGTGATTTAACTTTTTGTCGAATGAAATTACTTCAAACTTTTATACCATATGTTGTTATTACACTGTTTGGAAGTGATGAAACATGGGTGTTCTGCTATTAAAGTGGTTCTGTATTAATGGTTATACAGGTAATTTTTTTTATGTCTGATTGACTTCATATTTAATAGGTGATACTAAAATAGTTTTTCTGTTTTACAGGATGGTAGGATCTCAACTATTCGATGATGGCTTTGGCTGAAAACTGTGATCCCATCCAAGGGCAAAAGGTCCGACTGGAAGTCCAAGAAATTTCTAGTCTTTTGGATTAATCAAAACAAAATAGCACACTCTATATTTATTATAAATTTTATTTACTAGCAGTGATTTTATCTTGAAGCCTATTTGTATCGGCGTTTTGCTAGTGAGGTCCTGCATACATGTATATATAAGGAGCACTTGTAATGCCAACGTTTCTAGCTATATATTCAATGTAATAGGTGCACGTGCACTGTCCCTTACAAATCTATAAACTCCACTATTTTAATCTCTGGTCAACCAATTTAATAGAAAAAAAAGTGCCTATCATGGCTATTTTTTTCTTATTTTCCGTTATTGAACAAGAGATTTCTGACGGGATAACAAAAAAACTTGATCTGTTTGCTATTGTCAAGTTTTAAAATAGATACTGTAAATATACAAATTTACATGAAAGACGGAGGTGATTGACATGACTGGAGCATTTAGTCTCTAATTAACAACTACATATATCTGTGATATTCAGCTTTTGGTATAAAAAAAAGTTTATTAACCATATCGGTGTAAGGCTTATTGAAAGGATGTATGCAACCCTTTGTACATTGTTGACTTTATTTAGAAACCAGTCGGTGTCACAAAGCAAAGAGAAGAAATAATGATGAGTTTAAGTGAAGTCCTCTTAAACATTAAAACGTTGCACGGTTGCTTTTTCTTGAATATGAAGATTTTAAGATAAATACAAAATATTTTAACGAAGACAAGAATACCTTGTTTTCCGGATGTACATGTCATAGACGAGAAAAATGTGTGTATATATATTGCATGTAATGTTCTAGGCATACTCGTTTAAAAAGAAGCAATAATTGATTTTTATTTGGCACACTATTTCTTTTTTAAGTTTAAGTACTATGAAATGTGTTTTACTGTTATTCAAATTTGAGACTCTTTAGAAAAAAATATGGACATGTATTTATTACAACGTCTTTTCCCCATGCAACAAATCAAAGGGTACGATTGTACTGAGGTATCTTTTTTATGGTCAAATAAAAGTAAAATCTATGCAAGTAGTTCACTTCTTATGACTTTGGTTCCATAGTGCCATTAATGTTAATTTAATCCAATTTAAACGCATTCCTGGGTAATGTGTTTATATCACCACCCCGAGAAAGACATGGTATAGAATTAACACGAACAATGTAGCAGAATTGTTTAGATTTTAAACTATGTTATACGAGCTTTTACAGCATGTGATAAAATGCATTCCATTACACTATTTACAGAGATAAAGTTGAAGCTTTAGACATTATTAGCTGTGATAGTTATAAAGTCTGTGGAACACTTGAGTGTTGTAGCTCAACCATAAAAACGTGTCATTAGAATATGCTTTGTAATGCAAGATGGAGAATTGTGTGACTTTGCTTATAATATTTGAGGTTGAACTTAAAATATCTTTAAAAAAAATGATTGAGAGAAATGAGAAAGTTTAACACAAAATCTCATCTCTGATAAATGTTAAATTTGTAATTAAAACATCACAAGTTAATAAATATGATGAAAGCTTTGAATGGCGCCTATATTAGAAGCTAATTAAAATACTATAGAGTATAGAATTACACCGCATCATACATCATGTGGTTTAAGTTTGCACCTTATATATATATATACATATTTTATATATAAGTTTTTAACACAAATCTGAAACTGTGAAAGATTTTTATTATTTAATTTGTATATGATTGTGTGAGTCTTGTTAAAGTTATTCCAGAGTAAATTTTCAAAGTTGTGTGATTTGGAGAATTGGTCGGATGAATGTTTGTTGAGTGTGTATTGTTTCAAACGTAATATATAAAATGTACATACTAGTACATCTGGTTCAGCGGTAATCTTATACGAGCGCTTTACAAACCTAGGGTAATTTTCATGTAATTGTATTTCAAATATATGAAAGTGACGAAACGCTCATTCATTATTGTGCTTGTTGATTATGTAATGTAAATGTAAAGTAATAATAAGGTTTTATATTACACGTTATTGATTTACATTATGTACTGTATAAACAGTGTATTTCACATGTCCACACATATTTCTTGTGCTTTATGATAATGTCATGGTGCCATTATTAATCTGCAAAAACATTTTTAAAGAATAAAATAATATTCTTCAATGTTTACTTGTGCAGGGAATCGAAACAGCCATGTTGTGACGTAGACATGCTCGCGGTCACACTAAGGTTCGTTAAAATAGAATCCGTCCACATATGTCTAATTAGATGCGCTATATTTTGTATTGTATTTTTATTTTCCCTCGTACCCAGTCAAACTTGTAGTTATGATTGTATTGAGTTTTTACCTTATCTATGTATTTTTGTTGAATTGACATGGTTTGTAAATTGCGACTGGTTGGACGTCTGCTGTCGTCACAAATTGTATGCTAATAACCAAATTGAACATCAGTGAACACACATCATTAAATGCATCGTTAGGTGAATGTAGATAATTAAGTAACATTATTTATGATTTCAATATATCCAATCTCATTAGCAGAAACTTCAAATCTATAATTTCTCAAAATTTCTATGAGAGATTGAAAAAATCATACGAGGAAATTTAAAGGTTGTTTACTAAACAGACTCGATTTCACAAGACACAACATATTCTTAAATGTTCTGATTTTTCATATTCTATATTGAAAATATGTAAAAACAAAACAAAAAAACAACAACAAATGTTGAAAGCCTGATGGAACACATTGCTATGTATTCCGATAAATAAATCAACATGAAATTGATCAAAGAAAAATGAAGTGTTTTGTATGGCTATCTGTTAAAGAGAAAAGAAAAAGTTGTAGTCTGCCACCTGCTTTATCCTTACAAAATGTAAAGAGAGAATTAACTTACATGTATCTGTGATATATATCAATGATATTGATGTGAATGACGTGTTTTTGGGTGTACCACTTACCCTTCCAGTCTAGAGTATCGCGTTTCGCCTCCATTGGTTGTTGGGGCTTCAGATGTCTTTCCTTTCGTTTTAATGTCTGCGTTTCCTGTGGTCGTCTTTTTGTGTCAATTTCCACATTGTCACTATCCTTTGCCCTGAATTATAATAAAGTATGATAGGTATTTTATATTGGCGGTATATATAGACTACTTTTGAATCAGTGGTATTATTGAAAAGAAGAAATTATCTTTGCAGACACCAAATGAATCTCAATCAAAATATACAGTGTTTTTCAGCATGTCTGTCTATGTAATTGTGTTTACCTTCGGCAGGTTAATATGGGTCTGTGTGATAACAGTGTTTGGTGTTAAATAGTCATACTAATGGTCGGTGGCTATCGGGTTTATACATGTGAGTAGTAGATAAGGTGTATTCAGTAAAATCTCGGTAATTAATCTGGGTTCCAAAATTGATTCATGTATTATTACTTTAGTATATAATTTACAGTGCATAAATTTTCAATGTAAAAGAGTTGTTTTTTGGAACAGAAGACCGCATACCTTAGTTTATTATCTCTATAAGATATCTCCGATCCAAGAATATATCTTTTAGATTTGTTTTGCCCGAGGCAAAACTGTTCATATTTTTTTTTATAAACAAGATTTAATGACCATCCCATGAACAGAAACTATTTAATCTCTACGTTTCCTTCATGAACCGAACTCTTCGATAAACAAGATTTGACCGAAAACATTTTACATGCTTTTAATTATTGAGTATGTTTTTACCAAAGTGAAAATTATTCAGACGGCTTTCTGTGAAGGTGATACAATTAAAAAGGTTGTACATGATCAGTGAAATATTATTGACATAAATGTATTTGAAATTCACTTTTATGAATTAATCATATCAATCATACAAACAGTCTAGTCTCTTAAGCACAGCCAACTCTTATCTGATGTCCCTATTATTTCTTTGACTCGAAATTTTCCAGTGAGCCATTTACTTTCAATGTAAACCAAAATGCAAGGTGGCTGGGGTTACGAAGCTCGATTGTACACGAAGTGTTAAATTAGTCGAGGTTTGAACCATTATCACAGACAGCTGATTCCTTTAGTACACATCATACCTGTTTGTATATTCGCTATAATTGAACTGTTTTGTTCGAGCTAGTTATATTATTGCATCCATTATTACTTCACACTTTTCCCGTACAAGATGAATCAATTAAATTTTGATTCACCTACAAAAATTATTCACTGAAAGTTTCTTTGAACTGTCTGTCATCTTGAATTAAAATCTCAATTAAAGAACGCGAAACAAGTCCTTTACAACACTTTTATATATTTATATAATGGACATAATTGACCTGTATATGGTTTTGATGAGTCAAATTTGAAGATAAAATAATAATCTGATCAAATTTGGAAACTCGTTCCATTTTCGTTTATGTATTTTGATTTAAATGAATATGAAATTAAACAAATTTTAAGGAACCTACAAACATTACAAATAAGTAATGTTTGTTGAAAGTTTCAGTAGAAAGAGAAAAAAGAATTTGATTTTTTTTTAAATGGCTTTTTTCTGTACTTAATAGAATGATGATGCATATAATGTATAATTTCACAATGCATTCCATTTTGTAATTGACTTGTTTCACTCTTTACCATGATCTTAACGAATACTGGTCTAAATGACACTTTATACTTACTTTGATTCCATTTTCTGATCGATGATTCCATTTTCTGATCGATGATAAGCTGGATTTATGTTTTGCTTTTCTGAGCAGAAAATAGGAAAGTACATGTAGCAATAAATAGTGAATACATTATTATAAACATTAGACGTTTTGTGTTTTGTTTTGAAGTGAAGTTTATACCCTTAACTACTTGCACTGACCTTGTATTTGCCATGGGACACAAATAAAGCAGACGCAGGTATTATAAGTTAATTACACAAGGTAATGGCTCGGCACATGCCGATCTCTACTCTGAGTTGTCATACCTTACTCTACCTTTCACCTCGGTGAACAGCTAAAAAGCCCAGAATCTTGGTCAATTCAACACTTGATCAGTCGGGTTTTTTCCTCCCGAAGTAGGCGTACATGTAATTGTAATATGATTTAAAACACCAACTCGGTCTTTCATCTTGATGTACAGTAAGGTATGCTTTTCAAATTACCATGCGTACGTGGTCTGTCCTTAAACAATTCTTGTTATCGCTATTTCTCAAGAAGTTCCTGAGGGATCTTTCTCAAATTTCATATGTAGGTTCCCCTTTGTCCCTAGCTGTGCAGGGCAACTTTTGAGACTGATCGGGTAAACAACATGGCCGACAGGCAGCCATCTTGGATTTTGATAATGAAAAATTGTTATCGCTATTTCTCGGGAAGTTACTGTGGGATCTTTTTCAAATTTTATATGTAGGTTCCCCTTGGTCCCTAGCTGTGCAGGGCAACTTTTGAGACTGATCGGATAAACAACATGGCCGACAGGCAGCCATCTTTGATTTTGACATTGAAGGTTTGTTATCGCTATTTCTCAGGAAGTAGTGAAGAGATCTTTTTCACATCTTATATGTAGGTTCCCCTAGGTCCTTACTAGTGTAAATAAACCTTTGAGACTGATCAGATAAACAAAATGGCAGACTGGCTGATATCTTGGATTTTGACAGTGAAGGTTTGTTATGGCTATTACTCAGGAAATACTGGAGAGATATTTCTGTTTTTAGGTCACCTGAGCTTTTGCTCAAGTGAACTATTGCTATCCGTTTTCGTCCGTCGTCCATTAACATTTTACATTTCAAACTTAAAGTCAAGTTCTGCTGGGCCGATTGAACTGAAAGTTGGTAGGAATGATCAGCTCATGGTCCTGACAAAGTGTTGTTATTTTTCAGGTCAATCAGAAATCCAATATGGCCACCACAGCCGCTATTTTGTAAATACCTATTCTAAACTTAAAAACAATTTCTAATAGGCCGATCTTATTTAAAATCGGTCTAGGAATGATCAGCTCATGGTCCTGACAAAGTTAAGTTAACATTATACTTAACTATTTTTTACTCAAATTGGTACATATTTCAACAACAAAAATAAATACTGTAGGACTCAGGTGACCGTTAAGGCCCATGGGCCTCTTGTTTATATAGGTTCCCTTTGGTATGAAGTTATGCATATTTTCTTATTAGACTGATCGAAAAAACAAATCTTTGATTTTGACAGTTAAGGTTTGTTAGTGCTATTTCCCAGGAAGTACTGGATGGTTCTTTCTCAAATTTGATATGTATGTTCCCCTTGCTCCCTCGTTGTGCATGTTATATTTTGAGACTGATCATAAAAACAAAATGACTAAAGGAAGAACTAAACAGATCTTTCTCATATTGCAATGATTGATTCTATTTCTTTCACATTAAGTACTGTACTAGTAAATATGTGAAATGACAAACTCACTTTGAAGGTTGGCTTTCATACACATCAGTATTAAGTTTAGATCAAAAGTTACCTCAAGGTGCATTTACTGTTAACATGACTCGATCAAACAGATAAGAGGAAAGAAGAGAAAAGATCGAACTGACAAAGAACTCATAAAGATGGTACAATGGTGGGCGCCAAGATCCCTCTGGGATCTCTTGCTTATTTATACCGTAGAGAAAACTATTGTATTTGATATAAATTTCTTTGGATATACTTCTCCAAGCATGACATTGAAGTCTTATAACTGTGCATTTAAAAAAAAAACTAGGTCAAAGTTCAGATTTGGTAAACTTGGTTTTAACCGTTGGCGTAAACAAGTAGGAAAGAGAATGGGGACTTTCTTCAATGACTAGCCATGAGAGGTCATCGTACTCGTTAGTAATGACGCAGGGACAGAGAAGCTATCACTTCTGCACATAAAAGTTCAAACATCAATTTATATTGTATTGAGATGGTCTTGTATCCGAACTAAGTTAAATCATTATTTCGATGTCAGACGCATCATTCAAACGAAAGCCTCGGATACCTTGAAATTGCGTAAACTCTTGGTGTCCAAGTAAAGATTCAACTCATTCACTCATATTTTCCATTCTAGTTGGTGCATCCTGTCATAGAAAAAAACACTCTTCCCTCAGCAATCTGATCCACTCTCTGTTGCAACCTTTGTTGACTTGAAGAAAAAGATAATCACTCTCGCCTCGGCAATATGATCCATTCTGAATTCTGCAACCTTTGTAAAACAATGATCTCCTTAGCCATCTGGAGTAAATCAGGAACTGTGTAACCAATTATACATTAATCCAAATGAGTAAAGATTACAGCCTCTTCTTAAGTAAAGATATGTTAATATGTTTGTTGAGGGACAATATTTTGAATCCATGCATGTGATTAAACTATACTGTAACAGTAGAAAGTTTTGCGGTATGGAAATGCTCGCGTTTTTTCGTTGAGTGAAATAGCGCTGAAATATCCACACGTGAATTTTTACTGCAGCATTAAAAATCACTTTAATAAAGATATTGTTTCTGATAGTGAATCTGTATCAATTTTCAAGACAAGGTAACAGAAGAGCAACTTCGAAACTCTTGTAGTAATTTAAATTCATATTTACACCATGACCATCTTACTAATAGCCCAGCTTGTACCTGCTCTGCTGAACACGAAACAGTATCTCATTACCTTTTGGAATGTCCTATCTTTAATCCCTTAATAGTCATGGCAGCTTCTCCAGGGCTGTCCTGATTGTGATGGTATACACATAGACGAATACTTGATGATGTGCATTTTTTTATTGGAAAATCCCGTCGTTTTATTTTGTATATGACTTAAACCCAGGATTTAAACATACTGATTCTAAATTACATACAGGAGAATCTGGTTGAGCATGACTACTGACTATTACATGTACTTATCTTGACATTGTAAATGATTACACTAGTACTTCCCCTTAGCCTTGTGTTAATATGAATTATTTTGTGTTAAAGTTTTCATTTCTAATATGTCTAAAATATTATGTCTCATTGTTTATTTCACTTCGGCCATTTGACGGAGAGAATTTATATAGGCTTTACCCGTTATTCTATCCAATTGACTATGCAATCTTGTCAATAAAAGATGAAATGAAATGAAATGAAAGATTCAACTGTAGCACTTTCTGTGGCACATCTCTCTGTGTTCAGCATGGATTTGCGGATCCAACGAAAACACGTTTGGTTCTTGGCTCAGCAAGAGTCGCCTTGCCTGGTGCCTCCTGTGCACAATCATTTACTTCAACCTTCTAGTAACGAGCATTCAACAACTACTTCAACTTCCAAATGTCAAGTTAGACGCTGAAGGAAAAAAGTATAGCTCGGAAAGTTCTCAGTTCGTTTTCCAAGTTTGCTGTTGATTCAGAACCCATCGGTTAATAATCCCGTGTTTTTGCTAGCGCGACATTAACTAGTGCCATTGTTCATCTTTACTTTGCTGCTGTGTGACAGCAGATTAGTTCTGGTTTCGTCAAGGCAAGGTTATTAGCTATTTCACGTGTAACCCTGGTCAAGCACTAGCTGCTACCTACCGACTCGACTAAAGAGTATTTCTCTTTAGCTTACTCGGGACAGCGTCAGGCTAGTCAACCAGATATCCAAGGTTCGATTCCTATAGGGGAAATAAAAAATGATAATTACCTCTGTTGTATTATCATTGGGATTCTGAATCAACTTCATTTGTAATTCATACAAAATACAAATATTTCACTGCATTATCAACGTTAACACACCTCTTGGAAATCGGTACTAGAACTATTGTATTCTTTATCTGTTTTGATCTATTCATTCTAGTTGGTGCATTCTCTGAAGAGTCATAGAAAAAAACACTCTTCCCTCAGCAATCTGATCCACTTTCTGTTGCAACCTTTGTTGAGTTGAAGAAAAAAATAATCACTCTCGCCTCGGCAATATGATCCATTCTGAATTCTGCAACCTTTGTTAAAAAAAATCTCCTTAGCTATCTGGAGTAAATCAGGAACTGTGTAACTAATTATACATTAATCCAAATATATATAATAACAGTTTTTGTAAATGTGTAAAGATTACAGCCCCTTCTTCAGTAAAGATATGTTAATGGATTTGCGGATCCAACGAAAACACGTTTGGTTCTAGGCTTTGCAAGAGTCGCCTTGCCTGGTTCCTCCCGTGCACAATCATTTACTTCAACCTTCTAGTAACGAGCATTCAACAACTACTTCAACTTCCAAATGTCAAGTTAGACGCTGAAGGAAAAAAGTATAGCTCGGAAAGTTCTCAGTTCTTTTTCCCAGTTTGCTGTTGATTCAGAACCCATCGGTTAATAATCCCGTGTTTTTGCTAGCGCGACATTAACTAGTGCCATTGTTCATCTTTACTTTGCTGCTGTGTGACAGCAGATTAGTTCTGGTTTCGTCAAGGCAAGGTTATTAGCTATTTCACGTGTAACCCTGGTCAAGCACTAGCTGCTACCTACCGACTCGACTAAAGAGTATTTCTCTTTAGCTTACTCGGGACAGCGTCAGGCTAGTCAACCAGATATCCAAGGTTCGATTCCTATAGGGGAAATAAAAAATGATAATTACCTCTGTTGTATTATCATTGGGATTCTGAATCAACTTCATTTGTAATTCATACAAAATACAAATATTTCACTGCATTATCAACGTTAACACACCTCTTGGAAATCGGTACTAGAACTATTGTATTCTTTATCTGTTTTGATCTATTCATTCTAGTTGGTGCATTCTCTGAAGAGTCATAGAAAAAAACACTCTTCCCTCAGCAATCTGATCCACTTTCTGTTGCAACCTTTGTTGAGTTGAAGAAAAAAATAATCACTCTCGCCTCGGCAATATGATCCATTCTGAATTCTGCAACCTTTGTTAAAAAAAATCTCCTTAGCTATCTGGAGTAAATCAGGAACTGTGTAACTAATTATACATTAATCCAAATATTTATAATAACAGTTTTTGTAAATGTGTAAAGATTACAGCCCCTTCTTCAGTAAAGATATGTTAATGGATTTGCGGATCCAACGAAAACACGTTTGGTTCTTGGCTCAGCAAGAGTCGCCTTGCCTGGTTCCTCCCGTGCACAATCATTTACTTCAACCTTCTAGTAACGAGCATTCAACAACTACTTCAACTTCCAAATGTCAAGTTAGACGCTGAAGGAAAAAAGTATAGCTCGGAAAGTTCTCAGTTCTTTTTCCCAGTTTGCTGTTGATTCAGAACCCATCGGTTAATAATCCCGTGTTTTTGCTAGCGCGACATTAACTAGTGCCATTGTTCATCTTTACTTTGCTGCTGTGTGACAGCAGATTAGTTCTGGTTTCGTCAAGGCAAGGTTATTAGCTATTTCACGTGTAACCCTGGTCAAGCACTAGCCGCTACCTACCGACTCGACTAAAGAGTATTTCTCTTTAGCTTACTCGGGACAGCGTCAGGCTAGTCAACTAGATATCCAAGGTTCGATTCCTATAGGGGAACTAAAAAATGATAATTACCCTGTTGTATTATCATTGGGAGGCTGAATCAACTTCATTTGTAATTCATACAACATACAAATATTTCGCTGCATTATCAACGTTAACACACCTCTTGGAAATCGGTACTAGAACTATTGTATTCTTTATCTGTTTTGATCTATTCATTCTAGTTGGTGCATCTTCTGAAGAGTCATAGAAAAAAAAACTCTTCCCTCAACAATCTGATCCACTCTCTGTTGCAACCTTTGTTGTGTTGAAGAAAAAAATAATCACTCTCGCCTCGGCAATATGATCCATTCTGAATTCTACAACCTTTCTAAAACATGATCTCCTTAGCTATCTGGAGTAAATTAGGAACTGTGTAACCAATTATAAGTTAATCCAAATATTTATAATAACAGTTTTTGTAAATGTGTAAAGATTACAGCCCCTTCTTGAATAAAGATATGTTAATACATGTATGTTTGTTGAAGGGCAACATTTTGAATCCATGCATGTGATTATACTATACTGTAAGAGTAGAAATTTTCGCGGTATGGAAATGCTCGCGTTTTTTCGTTGAGTAAAATAGCGCTGAAATATCCACAAGTGAATTTTTACTTATAAATTTAATAAATTATAGATGTGTATAATATTATGATTATAGAACCATTGTCAAAACAACAATTTTCACACCGCTATTAGTTTAGTGGGCAACAACGCGAACATTTCCACACCGCTATTAGTTTAATGGGTCACAACGCGAAATTTCTACACCGCTATTAGTTTAATGGGTCACAACGCGAACATTTCCACACCGCTGTTAGTTTAATGGGTCATAACGCGAACATTTCAACACCGCTGTTAGTTTAATAGGTCACAACGCGAACATTTCCACACCGCTGTTAGTTTAATGGGTCACAACGCGAACATTTCCACACGGCTGTTAGTTTAATGGGTCACAACGCGAACATTTCCTTACCGCTGTTAGTTTAATGGGTCATAACGCGAACATTTCCACACCGCTGTTAGTTTAATGGGTCACAACGCGAACATTTCCACACCGCTGTTAGTTTAATTGGTCACAACGCGAACATTTCCACATTTACCATAATTCAATTTCATTTTAAATAATTAAAATACATTTGTTTAATAAAGATTTCTTTCTAATTTGGCATAAAGCTAATTCTTTTTAATTGTCAAATCGTGTTTTCCTCCTATTTAACTGTTAAACCATTCCAGATAGCCACTGAGATGCCTCATCATCTGTCGACACAGTCGTTGTATTACTTACCTCAGCTGCTGTGGCCCAATGATCATCAGTGGGAACCATCAAAACCTTTAGGAGTAAGATGTAACACAACCAACTAACAAACCAGACAACTGATGAATGTTATCTCTGATATTTGTACATATACCTGTCATATGACACGAATGTAAGATCCTATTTATTACAAAATATTCATAATTTGAAAGAAAACTTCAAACACAGTTATTTGTTATCAGTTAACTCTATATAGGTCAAAACCAAAATACTCCGATCATAGTATTGTCGTTCCGCGCTGTGAAACGTAGTTCCAGATATTATTTTTATATATTGATCAGTTTAAATGCAATGACAATAATAATGACAAAATAAACATTTAAAATTAATTTGATGACAAAAACATATGAAGTTATCAGAAAATAATGTAGCATCTTTAGTAGATAAAAGTAGTGCCTGTTTTGACGTAGGAGTATGTCCCCACGGTTTGACCCATTGCAGCATCTTTATGTGATATTACACAAACATATGTTTTACCGTTTGTATGACATGGCCGTATGACATGACAGTATTATAATTTTTTTCCGTCTTCTTTCATAGCCTATTTTATCTAGTAGGGCATCGATGACTACTGATACTGACGTCAACCTGGCCGACCCCACCGATATGTCTCCTCATTAACGATGTCAACTTATTATACAGCCAACGTTTGTGACTGTTTTATAGAGATAGTCAATACATTATATATAACAAATCGTACACGAAAACTATCCGGTACTTTGTTCTAACATAGGACTGTCAGTTGTGACCAGTCTAAACGACTACAGAAAGTAATACAGAATGGAAGAATCGACTTGAGAGAAAAAATACATGAGAGTTAAAATAGGTGAAATTGGTCTCTTGAATGTCCCCTAAGCAATTAACAAAAATAAACACGCCGGTTACGTAAGAGAGTCACCATTGTGTTATGGCGATAATGTGACTGAACTCGACAGCTATTTACACTGTCAATAGATTTCTGATATTTATCTAAATAACATCATTCATATGCACGGAGATCGATCGAGAAATGTTTGAGGTTCTAAATGTGTCGTGTAAAGCTAATTTTAGGTTATGTTTCTACTTGGCGTGGTAAATCGCAGGTGAAATATCTATAGCGTAATAATGTTTTACTTTTAACAGTGTTGTCGTCCAACTTGGCTGTTTAATGAAATGCGTAACACATTAAAAGGCTTCTACAATGTCAAGCGAGAATTTGTCGATATTGCAATGTAAAATCGAAGACAATTATAGCTCCGGATATTTAGTTGACGAGTTCGTGATTTTTTTCCACTTAAAAGGATATCAAATAACACGTTTTTAATTATATAGAGAAATATCTGATTATTTTATCTGAAACAAAAGTAACAATTTGCACACACTTGTATGAATATTTTCATGGCGTTTCTTTAACCATTCCGATTAAGAAATAATCAAGGCTTCACATTTTCAGGTGTGGTACATCGGTGGTTTCGTTTGGAAATTCTTACCGAGGGAATCGATCTGTTAATGTAAATCTGCCTCCGTCTCGAGTGTATCCGGACAACGTTGCATACGCCCTTAACCTCGACGTAATTCTGTAAGTGTTGGCTGAGTAGACCAATCAGCAACTACCCTTCATTAATGTAATTCTGTAAGTGTTGGCTGAGTAGACTAATCATCAACTACCCTACATTAATACAGGTACGGAATCTGTCCAGTTGTGACGATTGGAGAAACTATATCGTTTACGGGAAGTGCCGACAGTGTCCGATTGCAATTCATGTAACCCAGGGCGAATACACACAGCGAAATTATGACCAAATGTTTTTGGTCGCTAGATGGATTATAACGACAGGATGCATACCCGCCTCCTGCCATGCTACGGGAGACTACTAGCATTCCTCCTCCACTAACTATTAAATCCAACTGACATTTTCAAACCAAAACCATTCTGGAACCATTATTTATTACAAGACGTGAACGTTTCGCCGTTCTATTTTCGTCCTTTTCATTGAACGAGAGAACGATTTTATCACTAGGCGGTAGGGTATTATGTATTTTACGACAAAGTTTTATTTGCAGTTAGTTAGACAGCATCGATATGTAAAATAATTCATAGGCAAATTCAACACTGAGCGAAACGCTATATGGTCTCTGTTTTCATTCACTAAGTCGCAAGGGAATTGGAGAAATCGGATGTTATATCCTTTCGACAATTTGGGTTTTGGAACATTTGATATCGTGCTGCAGTGGACTCTGTAATCCGTTTTATATTATCTCACCTGTCAGTCTGTAACGGTATGGAATGATTGATGATTGAATGGACTGTTCCGTATTGACTGCAATACAGTTTGACATTACAATGGTTATATCAAATGGACGTAGTGATGTCGCAGGCTCATGTGTTATACAGATAAACCATTTGAAATTTCCTAATATGCAAAACAGTTTCATGAAGTCCAAAGCAGTTCTTTAGGAGTTATCACGCAAAAACCAAGATGACTGCTGGTGGCCATAGCGATTTTCAGCTTTGGGTCAAAATATAAAGCGTTAATGACGCTGTATAGGTTTTGTAGAAATTTCATGAAAATCAAAGCATTTCTGCAAGGGATATCTAACAGAAGCCATTTTGTGGATGACAACATCGATGACGACGACGACGACGAACACGGAATGATGCCTAAATGTCAGCCTTGTTTCGGGTGAAACACATATCGGATTTTAAGGTTGATACCGATGATAGGTAAGTGTTGCCTCTACTGCCTACCAATCATGTCTGTCTTAGAACATGCTACATTATAGAATATCGAGTTGAGAAGTAGTCCGTATAACGACCGTATAATATTTATGTATATTTACATTTCCACTGCAAGTTCCTCCATGACCATTACCGGAAGGATTCGCTCTATGAACGCAATTTGATAAGCGACATTTTAAAGCTTCTCCTCTGCCTCGAATAACATGAGACAATCGTAAAGGCACACATTTTGGTGACGTTAGGCTGTTCTATGAATCCCGTTTGCACTGACGACACAGACACTTAAGTATCGAAAATATGATGGAATATCTGTATTTAGGACAATAAATAACACCAAAGTTTAAATAACAAGGATTGAACGGTAGTATACCCCGGTATGAACTCAGATCGATTACTACGTTTATACCAGCATGAAGTTGGAATAAAAATGCCGTTCGATCCTTCTGACCAACCTGTCTATAACGACCGATACTATCAACTCACAAGGATAAAAACTACCACAGCGGAAACCCACAAGGACAAAACCTAGTACAGCATCAACAAACAAGGACAACATCTACCACAGCGACAACATCTTCCACAGCGACAACACACAAGGACAAAACCTAATACAACATCAACATACAGGGACAACATCTACCACAGCGACAACCCACAAGGGAAACATCTACCACAGCGACAACATCCACCACAGTGACAACATCTACCACCGATACTATCAACTCACAAGGATAAAACCTACTACAGAGGAAACCCACAAGGACAAAACCTAGTACAGCATCAACAAACAAGGACAACCCCTACCACAGCGACAACCCACAAGGGAAACATCTACCACAGTGACAACATCAACCACGTCTATAACGACCGATACTATCAACTCACAAGGATAAAAACTACCACAGCGGAAACCCACAAGGACAAAACCTAGTACAGCATCAACAAACAAGGACAACCCCTACCACAGCGACAACCCACAAGGGAAACATCTACCACAGTGACAACATCAACCGCGTCTATAACGACCGATACTATCAACTCACAAGGATAAAACCTACTACAGAGGAAACCCACAAGGACAAAACCTAGTACAGCATCAACAAACAAGTACAACATCTACCACAGCGACAACACGCAAGGACAACATCTACCACAGCGATAACACTCAAGGACAACATCTACCACAGCGACAATACACAAGGACAACTTCTACCACAGCGACAACACACAAGGACAATTCTACCAGAACGACAGCATACAATGTACAAGGACATCATCTACCACAGCGACAACACAAAAGGACAAAACCTAGTACAACCTCAACACACAAGGACAAAACCTAGTACAACATCAACATGCAAGGACAACATCTGCCACAGCAACAACATACAAGGACAACATCCACCACAGCGACAACACACAAGGACAAAACCTAATACAACATCAACATACAAGGACAACATCTACCACAGCGACAACACACAAGGACAACATATACCACAGCAACAACATACAAGGACAACATCTACCACAGCGCCACTACTGAGTATGTTTCCGGATCTACTACCCGATACCGGGTTCTAGATCATATCAGTTTAGTCTGTATCATCGTTTTCCGGTTGGGGCCCCAGTAAAAGCCGTGTGTCAGCAAAAGTGTGTTTGTGGTTTCTGTCTCTTACTGGCGTGGTGGCAGCGCTATATATGAACTCACATCTTCCAACAAACGTATGAAGAAACGAATCGTCCACGCACAATAAGGTAAAAACTAAAACCGCATCGTAGTGTCATTTCTACTGTGGAACGCACTTGGAAAAAATGGCTAACACGCACAGGGCCCCGAAACAATGGTGCCTTACAAAAAATGAAACAGTCAATTCTTTTGAAAATTGGAGACAAAATCTCATGTATACCCTTTCTTTAGATCAAAACTTTGCCCCGTTTCTAGTTGATGGCGTACAATGGCAGAAGAAAACGAGAACAACACAGCACAGGGGTTTTGTGGATGATGGCGAACCTGTACCCGAAGGAAGGCGGCGGACACGTGATCAAAAAGTGGGAATGTTGGAATTAATGTTAGGACAGATTGCTAACTATGCCCCCATAATTTCTAGAAATACTATTGTGAAAAATTCCACGTCAGTTGAATTTCTTTGGCAGCAGATTCGTCTTCATTATGGGTTTCAGTCAACAGGGGCCCATCTAATCGACTTTTGCTCCATTAAATTAGAACCTACGGAGAGACCGGAGGACTTATACCAAAGGCTGATGGCGTTCACAGAGGACAACCTGTTACACAGAGATTCAGGCATCACCCATCATGGTGAGCGAATTGATGAAGATGAAGAACTTTCACCGTCTCTGGAAAATTTTGTTGTATTAACCTGGTTAAGGCTCATTCACAGTGACCTTCCTAAACTCGTGAAGCAGCGTTACGGCACAGAATTACGATCACGCACGCTCGCGTCAATAAAGCCGGAAATATCCCAAGCTCTCGACTCGCTACGAGAAGAACTTCAAACAACTGAGGATGCTAAAGCTATGCGAGCCGCTGCATCGTTTCGTCCCAAACAGTCGAAACCATTTAGAAAGAGCTGGAAGTCCTGTCCGTTATGTAAAGCTGAAGGAAGGGCATGTGACCATTTTTTAAGTAAATGCAGCTTCCTCCCCGCACAGGACCAGAAGTTCTTTGCTAGAACACGACAGATTGCAGGAATGTGTGACGAGGAGGTGGAGCCATATCCGGACAGTGAGGAGCCCCAACCCTCCGTCATTGCCAGGGTCAAAATACGACAGTCACCATATCTGGATGTGTTCCATGGCCATAATACTGTGCGCCTTATCATTGATAGCGGTGCAACAGGAGACATGATACGTGCATCTTGCGCTACTGCCTTAGGTTTACGTGTGACAACTACAACCCAGTCTGCACACCAGGCAGATGGGTCTTCTCCGCTAAAAGTGTTGGGCGAAACGCGGTCAACATTCTCTCGTGATGGGCATGAGCTTTATTTTGAGGGACTGGTCGTCGAGAATCTAGACTCTGATATTCTAGCAGGTATTCCGTTTATGGAAGCGAACGATGTCCTCATCCGTCCTGCCAAAAGACAGGTTATTCTGGGAGGTAACTCGTTATACTCCTACAGTTCTCCGCCCTCCCCAATGGACAGACATGCTGTACGACAAGTGTTACGCGCCCCGTCTTGCTCAACTGTCTGGCCAGGAGAGTACTTGGAAGTAGAACTCCCTGAGGAGCTTGGTACAAAGGTGGCGGTGGAACCACATGCCTCAATCAACAATACTAAATCCAACTGGCCTCAACCTTCCATCATATCTAGTATCTCTGGCAAGATCCGCATTCCTAATCTCACAGGAGAACCTCAACTGGTGAAGAAGAATGAACACTTCTGCATTGCCCGTAGTACATTCCTTCCCGACAACTCAGCCTCGGGCGACGCTCCTGTGTCACCTAAAATATCCAAATGTCCAGGAACAGCTCATCACTCTGATCTTGTCAACCTTGATCCTGACAACATCATGCCATGTGACATGAAGGCCAAATTTAAAACTGTTCTTAAAGAGTTTGATGAGGTTTTCAACCCGATATTTGCTGGGTACAATGGTGCAGTAGGCCCCTTCCAGGCGCATGTAAATATGGGGCCCGTTCAGCCCCCCCAGAGAAAGGGGAGGGTACCCCAGTACTCCCGAAACCAACTGGGTGAGCTTCAACAGAAATTCGACGAGCTAGAGGGTATAGGTGTATTTAAACGACCAGAAGACGTCAACATCGCTGTTGAGTATGTGAACCCATCATTCTTGATTAAGAAGCCAAATGGGGGTTTCCGTCTGGTTACCGCCTTTGCAGATGTCGGTCGCTATGCCAAACCGCAGCCATCCCTTATGCCAGATGTGGACTCCACCCTCCGCCAGATTGCGCAATGGAAATACATCATCGCCACAGACCTTACAAAGGCATTTTACCAGATTCCGTTGTCGCGGGATTCAATGAAGTACTGTGGGGTAGCCACACCATTCAAGGGCGTCCGAGTCTACGCAAGATGTGCTATGGGAATGCCTGGTTCTGAAACCGCCCTTGAAGAGCTAACATGCCGAGTACTTGGTGGTCTTGTTGAAAAGGGCTGTATCGCGAAAGTGGCAGATGACCTTTATTGTGGTGGTAACACCCTGGGGGAGCTATTAAACAACTGGACAGATGTGTTGAGAGCACTAAGTCAAAGTGGCTTGAGTCTCTCTGCAACAAAGACTGTGATAGCTCCCAAGCAAACTTCCATATTGGGATGGATATGGTGCCTCGGAACAATCCGTGCGAGTCCCCATCGGATATCTACCCTATCCACATGCCCGATGCCTTCAAATGTTTCTGGTCTCCGATCTTTTATCGGCGCCTACAAAGTGTTGGCAAGAGTTATGAAGGACTGCTCGATTCTTATTTCACCCCTCGATAATGCAGTAGCAGGACACGAGTCAAAGGACAGCATTGCGTGGTCAGACGAATTGATCTGTGCTTTCGACAAAGCACAAAAAGCACTGTTATCCAACCGTACTATCACACTGCCTCGACCCCAGGACCAGCTCTGGATCGTGACTGATGGTGCAGTAAAGAATCCTGGTCTAGGAGCTACTCTCTATGTCACACGTGAGGGAAAAACTGAGCTTGGCGGGTTCTTCAGTGCCAAATTGCGGAAGAACCAAACTCGGTGGCTTCCATGCGAGATAGAAGCGCTCTCTATTGCAGCTGCGATCAAACATTTTTCACCATATATAATTCAGTCTGCCCTCAATACTTGTATCCTTACCGACAGTAAGCCATGCGTTCAAGCCTTCGAAAAGCTTTGTCGAGGGGAGTTCTCCGCTAGTCCACGTGTAACTACGTTCTTGTCGACTGCCAGCCGATTCCAAGTTTCAATTCGACACGTGGCTGGCTCCTCTATTCTTCCATCTGACTTTGCCAGCCGTAATGCCCCCTCTTGTGAAGACCCAACATGTCAGGTATGTACTTTTGTGAGTTTAAAGACGGATTCTGTTGTGCGCAGCATCTGTTCTGATGAGATCCTTAACGGAACTGCTCAAATGCCCTTCCTCAGTCGGTCAGCCTGGCTTGGTATTCAATCGGAGTGTGGCGACTTGCGCCGCACTTGTGCCCATCTCAAACAAGGCACTCGTCCATCGAAGAAGCAGACAACTGTTAAGGACGTCAAACGATATCTCAATGTTGCTTCCCTCTCAAAGGATGGACTACTGGTCGTCAAACGCAACATTCCGTTCTCAAAAGTGACAGATAACATCATCGTTCCACGACAGGTTCTCGATGGCCTACTTACAGCTCTTCACATTAAGCTAGGACACCCCAGCAATCATCAACTCAAGTCCGTGGTCAACAGATATTTATACGCTCTAGACATGGACAGTGCTATCCACCGTGTCACTGACAGTTGTCATCAGTGCGCGTCCCTGAGGAAAACCCCTTCGTTCTTGGCAACCCAGAGTACAACTGATCCCACGGTAACAGTGGGCAGTCAGTTTGCTGCTGATGTCATCAAACGTGAACGTCAATTCATCCTCCTTGTGCGGGAATGTGTTACATCGTACACCTCAACTATGCTACTTGAGGATGAACGTCGAGACACGCTTAGGGAGGGTCTCCTTCGTCTGTGCATTCCACTCAGTCCATTAGATGGTCCTTTTGCCGTTGTACGAACCGATGCCGCTCCAGGATTCAAAGCTCTAGTAGGTGACGAACTACTCACACAATATCGATTGGCGATTGAAATTGGTAACCCGAAGAACATCAACAAGAACCCTGTGGCAGAAAGGGCTATTCAGGAGTTAGAAGATGAAATTCTTCGCCAAGATCCAGTATGCCGAGCAGTGACACCACTACTTCTTTCCTTGGCGACTGCCCGTGTCAATACCCGAATTCGTAATCGTGGTCTGTCATCAAGAGAAATGTGGTCTCATCGTGATCAGTTCCTCAACCAACAAATCCCATTGGATGACCAGACACTTATATTGGAGCAACATAACACCCGCCAAGCCAACCATGCTTTCAGCGAGAAGTCCAAATCCCCATCAGGCTTAACCCCTAAGTGTCCGACTATTCGGGTTGGTGATCTTGTGTACCTATATTCGGACAGGAACAAAACCAAAGCACGAGACCGATATCTTGTCGTTAAAGTGGAGGGAGCGTGGTGTAACATTCAGAAGTTTGTTGGCAACCAACTGCGGTCTACAGCTTATCGAGTAAAACTCACCGACTGCTACAAAGTGGCCAATACTATTGTGGACAATGCTTTCCCTGGTTCCTCAATAGCAGACGGGTCTACTGATGACGAGGAGGAGGAATCAACAGTCCTTCAAAAGGAGGCTCCTACACCTCAAATCCCGGACATCCCCATGGTGATCTCAGTGCCACCTCAGCACTCTCTACCGTCCGATGATGATTCACGTGACCCTATACCAAGTGACGACGATAGCAGTACTCCTGTGCTGCCACCTCTGGACAAAATCAGCCCTGAACCTACTACGTCCTCTCGTCCAAGGCGCGAGTGCAATCTCCCTAACCGTTATAAGGACTATATTATGTACAATTGAACTGGGTAGATTTCTGATTTTGAGTTAAAGTACTAGTGTTTTGTATTTATGCCTATGTACATACTTGGTCAGATAACCAAGCCAGCAGAGGTGTGTAGCTATCTCCTCGCAACAAGACTATTCGAACTGTGGGATATGCTCCTTTTGTTTAGAGAAAAGTGGTAGCGCCACTACTGAGTATGTTTCCGGATCTACTGCCCGATACCGGGTTCTAGATCATATCAGTTTAGTCTGTATCATCGTTTTCCGGTTGGGGCCCCAGTAAAAGCCGTGTGTCAGCAAAAGTGTGTTTGTGGTTTCTGTCTCTTACTGGCGCAGCGACAACACACAAGGACAATTCTACCAGAACCTCAACATAATTGTACAAGATAAAATGTTAAAGCGTCAACACACAGGACGGAACCTAAAACATCACCTACACAGGGAGAAAACTGAAACTAATGTTTATTTACTCCCAAAATAATTGCGAAAATATGTTCTTTGCAAAGGTTTTTAGATCTGAGTTGAGATTTAGTCCTTGCCTATTGACACTATGGCATTTTTCATGAATTACTCCTTTTTGGCGCCCATGTAAGTTCACTAGTTTCATACTGTATTGCGACAGTAGCAGTTATGACACGGCTGTACGAAACTCAAATAGCACTGTAAGGTAAACATTCTATTAGTCATTATTCCATGTTTACATGTATTAAAAATATCTGCTTACAGCATGTAACTATCATGATATTATATTCACTTTTACCACCGTCATATGAAAAGAGGTTAATTAATTTATAATCGGTTTGTTAAATAGTCAATTTGAAGTTACATTTGTAATTAAAGCTTCTTCACGTGCTCGGTCGATTTAATTGATTTTGTTTTCCGTTTCATATTCGTGTGAAATGAAGCATCACCTGACGTCACACGTAGTTTAAATTAAGACAAAGGTAATGCGGTGACAGGTTATACCCATTATACTCAGTTTAGATCGAAATTGCAATGCTTTATGTGTTCTACTATCTGAAACCCTATTAATTATTTACTCGAACTGTGATGGTGAATTGGTACTATATATATATGTAGTAAAACAGTTGACATATGTCATGTTAAGCCAGGGTATTGAAGTTGTTTGAGTGAAAATCATTTTACGATTGGCTCTGGTAGTAACCCCGATATTCTGTTGTCGGGTGTTTAAAGGCAAGCTCCATTATTCTGTCAATAGATAAATGATAAATGTTTGTGTGTTCATTGATTTGCAGTAAATTATATGTTGGTGTTTTTGTAGCGTACACTAGTCCTATATTAAAGTTTTGTGATTTACACCGTGTTATTATTGAATTATGTTTAAATACTGTCGCATCTGTTCGACACTTTATCATTTTTAGCACTCCTTTCTGTTTAGAGACCACTATTTTTCTCATCTGCGAAAAGTAGGTTTCCGTCTACAATAAAACCTCGATATAATGCCCCTCGTTCCATTTGTCACCTCGCTTACCGTCAACATAATTCACGGTTTCGTTTTTCTCCTTTTCTTAAAAATACCCCAATTTATCGCAAAATCCTTGATAACGCCAAACTTTCTCTGGACAAATGGCGGCAGTATAACAAGATTTTATTGTATATCTACGTTCAGAATAAATGGGTTTAAGCATTCCTTTATACATTTCCTCAGTTAATTGCCAAACATCTTTATAATGCCAAATCTTCCCTGGTCAAATGACAATGTTTTACTGTATATTTACGTTCAGAATGGACGAGTTTAAGAAATCCTTTATAAGTTTCTTCAATTTATTGCCAAACCTCTTTATAATGCCATTTTCTGTACAAATGGTGACAGTATAACGAGGTTTACTGTATTTATTACGCTATCAACATGCCATCCCTGATAAGACCGCGTTTAAACCTTCCCCTGTGTGTGTGGTCACTTAAAGATTTGACTGTATAGGACACCGATCTATATTTGGCTACAGCGTTATATAGGAAACATGTTTGTATCACACTCCTAAGATTTTGTTGTCGGGTTGTTGTTCATTGTGGATGGTTTAGTTTAGAAGCTGTAATCATACCTGTCACGTGTATCTTTGAAATCGTATATCGGTTTATAATAACGATATTTCGAGTGTTTTAATCTTTTATTAGGATGCTATCTGATCTGTGAGTGAACTGGGGGGATCGGACACAGCTGATTACAACAGTACCGAGATAACAGTACCTACATAACAGTGCCATGATCCAACGACTTAGTAGTCTAACGCCAGGCTGAATAAATCCTCCGTCGGTGTTAACAGCTGTTTGTCCTTGCTCAATACATTTTTTTCTGAGGTTGTAATTTTTATTTTATTTTTTTCATTTATGATTTATTCATTTATTTATTTATATATTTAGGATTGATTTGTTGATTTATCTATGATTTATCTATTTATTTAGGGGTTCATGGTGGGTTTTTTTACATTGACATTACATCGATTGCTGTTGTTTTGTTGTTGTTGTTGGTTGTTTTTTTAACTTTAGGTTCTCCGATTTTATGTGCTTTAACGTTGGCGTCTTTTTACCCTAAATTTCTTCTTGTAAATTGTACGATTTTTTTGTTCGAAACATCATCGTTTCTGACTGTTGTTAATACAGTAACAATAATATATACCTGACCTACATTGCCAACCAAATGAATCGGATACATCGACGAACTCGTACTTAACCGTTAGGACACACATTATCTTGAGGGTTTACTGGAGCAGAACAAAGATTATTTAGGCTTTCTTTTGGTCAATAAATCTGAACTGCTTGTCTCATTGGGTGATGTCTCTGTAACGCCAGCGTATCGAATAGGTATATGTTTTGTTGTATGCGGCCTCAACTAACGGCGAAACGAAAGTATTGCCGTACACTGGTCAGTTTTAACGACAATGTAACGGTAATACGCCAGTGTGTGTTACAGTATACGGCTTGTACTAGGTAATGGTGCTACGCTAGTGTGTGGTACAGTATACGGTTTGTACTAGATACTGGTGTTACGCTATAGTGTGTGTTACAGTATACGGTTTGTACTAGATAATGGTGCTACGCTAGTGTGTGGTACAGTATACGGCTTGTACTAGGTAATGGTGTTACGCTAGTGTGTGTTACAGTATACGGTTGGTACTAGATACTGGTGTTACCCTAGTGTGTGTTTTCAGTGAAATAGTGTCAGCTGAAAACAGCAGTACTTTAGTGGGAGCTTAATTCATTAAGATATATGTGATCCAGTGATCAGCTGTTCTATGGACACTTTAATGAAAAACACAAAACTATAAGGTAAGTGTGTAGTTTGAACCATACAAATACATATGAGACGTATTCCTATAACATTTCTACCATGATTATATATTTAAATTAGTTTGTGTTCGGATTTTCTTTTTATGTTTTGACATTATGAGAGTTTGTTTCATTGAAAATGATATTGATTATGTGAGTATTCATATTCAGTTTAAACGAACTACATCCACCTAAGGAATACAGGACAGTGAAAAGAAACACACGTTGATATAAACATTCCATGTATATTTTCCTGCTATCTGCCCACATGGTACATCTATCAGGACGGACTCCAAGAGAACCATGGTGGCTTAAAACACCATATAATACACAAATCAATGATGGTATGTTTGTCATGTTCGAAACTATCATAGAATTCCTTTACACAAGGTATGGGCATAACGTCGGCTGTGAAAGAATAGGTAATATTTGTCAGATAATTAGCCACGAGCAAGCGAAACCTACACTGACCTGGAACATCTGCACGTCTGTGAATACGATAGGAGTAGTAAATATTCACTGAACGAAACTAAAATCACGACCTGCAGGAATGGACAAAAAAATAGAGATGTTAAGTGGGGTTTTTCAGAAACTGCTGGTAAATTTATTTCGATTTTGTGAGTTTGCCAATAAAACATGCATGGATTTGTAGTTATCGGAACGAATTGAATAGATACTGGAATAGAAATCAGTTCTTTCTGAAATGTATCGATTGTGAAGGTAAGAGCTACGGGGGTATTGAAAGATTATGGTGTTTCAAATAAACCCTCTCCAACAGTAGTAATTACAAACAGTTGTCCTGATATCAGAGATTACAGGGGCTGTGAGAATCCTGACGTAGGCTTAAAACTTCATGTTAACGCTTAAACAGCGTTTGTGTTTATCCCACCAGCCCTGGTCTACAATTAGGCCTGCAGTCTATTCCATGTATTTCGGTGTTAAAAGTTTGAATATTTAGCACATTTTTCAAAGGTCATGCATGATTCCTCTCTGATTTTTAGGTTTATCTCTCAAACACTCAACGGTCGTTTTAAGAAATGAAATGTGATTTACTTTTTAAATATCTTTTACATCTACAATAAACATTATTGCTTACTTTTCTTTAGTATACCTATTAAACGTATTGTGTATCTCTCGTGGGCATAGGGGTTAGTCAGTGCTTGGTATGTTGGATCCAGCCATATTTGAGTGAACAATAACATTGTTTTGGCATAGGACCACAGATGACACTCCCTAGATTGCGGAGGTTCCTTGAGATTCAGTGTTAACACCACGAAAATAGGTCTTTTGTTCAATCGGACCGATCGGGGAAGTCTGTTTTGTTATGACCTTCGCTTTCCTTCTCTTATGACTCACAGATATTTGTTAAACAATTTTGAGACAACAGAAACACCAAATCAAAAAGTCTAGAAGCATAGTTAAGCTTGATTTGGAAAAGACAGAACAAATCTCCAAAGCATCGGCAGGTGCCAAAACAATTGAGGGTTTATCCTGCTCCAATCAGATCAGGAACATTGGATGTTTCCGTCAGTCGATCACTACAGATGTATGTAAGATTTTCGTGCATTTTCCTTTCACCCTCGTTTGGACTAAGGTTCTTCCCTGTAACTGAACCACTAAATAGCCATCTGTAGAGGGTTTAGATACTGTAGCATGGTTAGTAGCACTTTCTCTAAAGAGAACAGATCGCACAAGTGTTACATTCACTGTCGAAGCTATAAAATTTGCCTATACGATACAGGTATCAGTACAAACTTTTGATGTATAATATAGAGTTACTTATGGAAAAGCTCTTCGATATTTAAATGAATTAGACAAACAAAAAGTTTTTTTCTAAAATGAACTTATGTTGTCATTGTACTCAATATGATTAAAACTACTGAACAAAATGACATTTAAATTGAAACCCATATTTACAATTGCTGTCCTGAAATCCTTACCCAATAAACGTCAATTTGTGAAATCATTGGAGGGACGACATCAAAAAGTTTTCGTCGAAGCACTTTTGACAATAAGTTAAGTAAATCTAGTTATAATTCTTTCTACAATTGTTTTATTTCATTATATAGTTATGTAACAAATTAATGCGAGTGTAAACTGATAAAAATTGATTACCAATGATTAAAGTGATAATTATATTTGATACCTTCTTAAAAGATTTCTTGTGGTCTTACCAACCAAATTTAACCTCACAAAAAAAGTTAAACATTCATGAAGTACGTTTGAATTTTATCGACAAGACCTAAATAGTTTACTGCATACGAAGTTTAATTGTTCCAGAAGTATATTCGCGGTGAGGGGATCCTCTTAATTCAGCATGTCGGTGAAAACTCTGAAATTAAGACCAATAAAGCAACATATCCTCTTCTTTTGATATCTCATACTATATAATGCCCAGATATATTTTATTGAAGATAAAAGCCGAAAATAAGAAGTAGAAGTTAAAAGTAATTTTAACACATATTTATTAGAGAAGCTACAGGTGTTTTTTGTTGTTTTTTCATCAAGATCTTTTATTATGGGAAATTTTATTGAGTTATGAAGAATTTACAGGTAAATTAATACATCACATGCATTTATAGTAAGAAAATCCATATTCATAACTGGTAACAAATTACACAACTAACGTTAACGGTGATAGCCGTTATTGATGCCAGTGGGACAGGCGGAAAGAACATCGATTCCAAAGGCAACGCCTCGATAGGCAAGCTTGAAAATTGATCAGATAGAACAGCGATCGATAAGTGAACACAACGTATCCAACAAACACTGCTGCTGTAATTAGTCCGCAGATACGCAGAACCACACTAAACACGGTTTCCATAGAGGTGCATACATTAAAATATATAGTCCAAAGCATTGAAATTTTACCTGGCTTTTTAAAGCTGACAGTTGAAAATAGACCGTGTAACGAACGTTGGAGAGATCAACAGAGCGTGGCAGTGTGTTTGGATAGATAGTTGGAAGGCTTATCTGTTGTAAGAAATATTAGGATATTTGGCAGTTGATGCATTGCTACAGTATACACTTCTTGGTGTGAGTTCTATGACATGGGCAAATACACAAACAGAACGAAAAGGTGACTGATACAAACTGGCATCATACCTGTATGAAAGACAAAGGATTTTTCAAACGAACGGAGTTGACTATATACTTCTATATGTAAGTCGTTATGGTATAGTGTTGATAAGTCAAAAAAGCTTGTTGTTATGCTACTTATTTGTAAGTCAATATAATTTTCATTAATTATCTTTTATAGTTATTTTTATTTACCTTTATTTGTGTGCTTTTGATATACTGTGCTGTATATATTTTATTTAAAAATAATACTGCACACCTCTTTTCGTTACTTAAACATTCACACAGTTTGAAAATTGATGATAAGACATGTTTTTTCTCGCACCACAAACAGAGATATCCTATGTCATACCTAATGCTAAAATTTTCTATCTCGTCCGATCTGTCTTGTACCTTTACGTGACATTTCGCGGAATTGTTACACTGTGATGTATTCATCCACGCGTTAACTGCTTGATATTGACAATCTGCAATATAAGATATTTGAGGTTGTAGATAAAGTATTATCTACACTGTGAAATACGTTGTCTTCTTTACAAGGACGGACTACATTTTTACGCGGAAGCATTCAAATGTAGCTTAAGTAGTTAATAAGTCATTATCATTTGTTGCCCCAGACGGAAAACTTGTAGTTTTTAGCAAAATTGATAACTTTTTTCGAACTAAAAGGCGCGAGAAAACAATCAATAACCTGTAACTGAGGAAGATCGGGTTATCTCAGTCTCGGGCTAAGATTCTGGAACATCCCAACCTCGGCTTACGCCTCAGTTAGGATTTTGTTACAGAATCTTAACCCTCGACTGATAACCCGATCTCGCTCAGTTACAGGTAATAGATTGTATTAGTCCCTGCATGTTGAGGACTATTTTGTCCCTATTTGTTGGTAATATGAAATGATATTACCTGTGCGTTGATGCTAGGCTACAATTTGTCTTATGTTGACGATAGCTATAGTTTGTCTCTGAATATTTTCGATATAGATTTTTTGTCCCTTTATATGCATGTTGATATTGAGGACTATTTTGTCCCTATTTGTTGGTAATATGAAATGATATTACCTGTGCGTTGATGCTAGGCTACATTTGTCCTATGTTGACGATAGCTATATTTTGTCCCTGAATGTTGTCGATATATATATATTGTCCCTTTATATGCATGTTGACATTAAGGACTGCATTGTCCCTATCTGTTGGCAATATGCAATGATATTACCTGTTCGTTGACGCTATGGTACATGTTTTCTTGTGTTAACATAAAGGAATATTTTGTCCCTGTATGTGGGAAATTATTGTTTAAAGATGTTGACAAAATGGTAAAATTTGTCCAACGAGTATTGTTTGTCCTAATATTATATTAGTTTAAGTTTAAACATATTTTATTGTACAAATATACAAATGGATTGGACAACAAGTTATTACTACTTAATGAAAGTCCTCTCCTAAATACATATGGTACATACAATGTATATGTTTTATGGGGAACGGGAGGAGGATAGGGTGGAGAAGGAATTTAAGGTTATGGAGGTGGGGGATAGGGAATGGGGGTTACCTAGAAAAGAAATCGTGTAAAATGTAAAAAGGATCCGCATTTGAATATCACAAAATTGACATGCAGCCCGGTATAGTAATTTTATAATGAACAAGACCAATGTAACAAAGTAATCAGGCAAAATAATGAAATGCAATTTCATAACCATATAAAACAACGTAAACATATAAAAAAAAAATAAGGAATGATAATTATAATTATCATAACCTATTGCTGGATTTGATGTTATGATGTACTTACCTAAAAAAATTGTATTGGTTTCTACCGAAAGTTGGGTTTTACCACACAAAAGTAATTCTTAATCAAAATCAACATACAAGGCATTCAAATTTAGGAACAGGATGCGTCTCTCGTCGTTAAAAAGTAAGCACTCATAAAAAAAGTGAAAGGCATTTTCACAGGGATGGCCACAATTACAAACTGGACTATCAAAAAGGTTTACCCTATAAAGATCATATTTAAGTGGACTACACTGATATCTAAGTTTTGTATGCAAAATGTTTAATTTACGTTCACCGAAACCTAAGTAGATTGGCGGAGGAGATAGTACGTTTGAAGTTCACGAGTTTTTAAAAGAATGTAAAGAAGTCAATGATCGTACTGAAAGGTCCAATATAATATAATATATTTTGTCCCTGTGTGTATTGGTTATATGACATAGTTTGCTCGTGCATGTTGACATTGTGGTAAATGTCCTTTTCGTGTTGACATTGTTGTATATTTTGCATGCCGACAAATTTGGTATATATTTTTACCTGGGCGTTGATGCTTTGGTATAGTTTGTCCCTGTATGTTGACAATGTCGCATGTGGCATATACGCTGGCACTATTGTACTTTCTGCTTTCCATGTAGACATTGTGTGATATTTTGTCCCTCTGTGTTTGTGATATGATACATTTTGTCCCTCTGTGTTTGTGATATGATATATTTTGTTCCTCTGTGTTTGTGATATGATATATTTTGTCCCTCTGTGTTTGTGATATGATATATTTTGTCCCTCTGTGTTTGTGATATGATATATTTTGTCCCTCTGTGTTTGTGATATGATATATTTTGTCCCTCTGTGTTTGTGATATGATATATTTTGTCCCTCTGTGTTTGTGATATGATATATTTTGTCCCTCTGTGTTTGTGATATGATATATTTTGTCCCTCTGTGTTTGTGATATGATATATTTTGTCCCTCTGTGTTTGTGATAGGATATATTTTGTCCCTCTGTGTTTGTGATA
>NW_018480021.1:217333-239583 GCF_002113885.1 Mizuhopecten yessoensis | reverse complement strand
CTGTTTGTTTGTGATATGATATATTTTGTCGCTGTTTGTTTGTGATATGATATATTTTGTCGCTGTTTGTTTGCATTTTAGTAAATTCTCTCCTTTGTTTTGTTGTTACAGTAACTTTTGTGTATTTTCTGTTTACTACGTGGTGTGTTTGTTCCCTTTGTCTAAGTAATGCGATGTATTTCGTATCTTGACAATGCAGTCCCTGTGTGTTTAGGCTATGTTTGATTTTGGACTTAGATGTTACTAATTTTGTATTTTTTTCTATTTTACCACATGCACCAAACATGTTTACTTGTATTGATCTGAATCACATAACGGTGTCTCCAACTCTTTATTTTTCTGAATATTACATGGCGTTACCTGTAAATAGGAAATTCTTTTGAATGTTTATTATGAGTTAATTGATTTATTTCCGTGTAAGCGAATGAATATTCATTACAAATTTATGTTCCCAATACGATCTAATTTTCATCCAAATCACACTGGCTTTATTAGTTTCTCACAAAATATATTGAATATAGTTTTGCACTCATGGTTTTGATATTTTGGTCTTTTTGTCTGCGTGTGTGACAGCAATACAGGCTTTTAGTTACGCGATCTCATGACCTAGTTCTTTCAACATCAATCCAACAGGATTTTAACACGACAATCGTTTGTTGTTTAGTAATAAAAATGGGAGCATAATCTGGAAGAAATTTTATTTACTTAAATAAATATGTGTTGCTATCCTGACATTCTGCTTGTTTAAATGGACAGAAGAATAGCCATAAAGTGTTGTTATAATATTTTGACCATAACTTGACTACCGATTAACCGTAATATATCTATCAAGCGTTTTATGCGGCTAGCTTGAACACAGGACGCGTTTCAAAAGTCAGTGAGAGAAAATAAACTTTACTTTAAAGCGTCAGGGCATAATTTCAATATATATATTTATTTTTTTTATTATTTTTTTATTTATTATTTTTTCTAATTTATTTTTTTATTTTTATTTTCATTTATTTTTCCGTATTATCAATTTGCCTTAATATCATTTAAATGTTTTAATTGTAGTTATTTTAGAAATATCAGTGAAGCTTCATACTACTTGATCCAACCGGCAGAGTCGTGAAAGAATCTAGTCTGACAAATGCGGTGTTGTGTCAGCTGAACTTCGTTAAAAAGAATTAGAGTGTTGTAAGTTGCTGTTTTTTTTCATGGTGGTTTTGCATATTCAGAAGAGCATTGATGGTCCGATCATTTTCGTTTCAAGCAGCTACAGTTGCTGGCGTGTGACAAAGATTTATTACCGAGACAATTATGTATAGAAAATGTCAAGTTTTTCCTCTAAGTTACTTGCTGGACAGTGAAACCATCAGTTCATGGGTGGATGGTTAGAGGAACTACCGAATTAGTGGTGGCTGAATAGTGAGACAAACTATCAGTAATGGCTAGATTAACGAGGCTGGAAAGTGGAACAATCCTATAAGTGGTTACTGTGTATTAGGACAACCAGATAAGTGGTTGTTAGATAGGAAGACAGCCAGATAAACGGTGGCTAGATAGTAGGACAACCAGATAAGAAGTTGCTAGATAGTAGCACAACCAGATAATTGGTTGTTAGATAGTAGGACCTCAAGATAATTGGTTGTTAGCTAGTAGGACCACCAGATTAGTGGTTGCTAGATAGTAGCACCACCAGATAATTGGTTGTTAGATAGTAGGACAACCAGATAAGTGGTTGCTAGATAGTAGCACAACCATATAAGTGGTTGTTAGATAATAGGAAAACCTGATTAGAGGTTGCTAGATAGTAGCACAACCAAATAATTGGTTGTTAGATTGTAGGACCACCAGATACTTGGTTGTTAGATAGTAGGACAGCCAGATAAGTGGTTGTTAGATAGTAGGACAACCAGATAAGTGGTTGTTAGATAGTAGGACCACCAGATAAGTGGTTGCTAGATAGTAGGACAACCAGATAAGCGGTTGCTAGATAGTAGGACAACCAGATAAGAAGTTGCTAGATAGTAGTAAAACAAGATAAGTGGTTGTTAGATAGTAGGACAACCAGAAAAATGGTTGTTATTTAGTAGGACAACCAGATAAGTGTTTTCTTGATAGTAGTACAACAAATTAAGTGGTTTTTAGATAGTAGCACAACCAGATAAGAAGTTGCTAGATAGAAGGACAACCAAATAAGAAGTTGCTAGATAGTAGGACAACCAGATAAGTGGTTGTTAGATAGTAGGACAAACAGATAAGTGGTTGTTAGATAGTAGGACCACAAGATTAGTGGTTGCTAGATAGTAGCACAACCAGATAAGTGGTTGTTTGATAGTAGGACAACCAGATAAGAAGTTGCTAGATAGAAGGACAACCAAATAAGAAGTTGCTAGATAGTAGTACAACCAGATAAGAAGTTGCTAGATAGAAGGTCAACCAAATAAGAAGTTGCTAGATAGTAGCACAACCAGATACTTGGTTGTTAGATTGTAGGACAACCAGATAAGTGGTTGTTTGATAGTAGGACCACCAGATAAGTGGTTGTTAGAGAGTAGGGCAACCAGATAAGAAGTTGTTAGATAGTAGCACAACCAGATAAGTGGTTGTTTGATAGTAGGACAACCAGATAAGTGTTTTCTTGATAGTAGTACAACAAATTAAGTGGGTTTTAGATAGTAGCACAACCAGATAAGAAGTTGCTAGATAGTAGCACAACCAGATAAGTGGTTGTTAGGTAGTAGGACAACCAGATAAGAAGTTGCTAGATAGTAGCACAACCAGATAAGAAGTTGCTAGATAGTAGTACAACCAGATAAGAAGTTGCTAGATAGTAGCACAACCAGATAAGAAGTTGCTAGATAGAAGGTCAACCAAATAAGAAGTTGCTAGATAGTAGCACAACCAGATAAATGCTTGCTAGATAGTAGGACAACCAAATAAGAAGTTGCGAGATAGTAGGACAACCAGATAAGTGTTTTCTTGATAGTAGTACAACAAATTAAGTGGGTTTTAGATAGTAGCACAACCAGATAAGAAGTTGCTAGATAGTGGCACATCCAGATAATTGGTTGTTAGGTAGTAGGACCTCAAGATAATTGGTTGTTAGATAGTAAGACCACCAGGTTAGTGGTTGCTAGATAGTAGCACAACCAGATAAATGCTTGCTAGATAGTAGGACAACCAGATAAGAAGTTGCTAGATAGTAGCACAACCAAATAATTGGTTGTTAGATAGTAAGACCACCAGGTTAGTGGTTGCTAGATAGTAGCACAGCCAGATAAGTGGTTGTTAGATAGTAGGGCAACCAGATAAGAAGTTGTTAGATAGTAGCACAACCAGATAAGTGGTTTTTTGATAGTAGGACAACCAGATAAGTGGTTGTTAGATAGTAGGACAACCAGATAAGTGGTTGTTAGATAGTAGGGCAACCAGATTAGTGGTTGCTAGATAGTAGCACAACCAAATAAGAAGTTGCTAGATAGTAGCACAACCAGATAATTGGTTGTTAGATAGTAGGACAACCAGATAAGTGGTTGTTAGATAGTAGGGCAACCAGATTAGTGGTTGCTAGATAGTAGCACAACCAGATAAGAAGTTGCTAGATAGTAGGACAACCAAATAAGAAGTTGCTAGATAGTAGGACAACCAGATAAGTGGTTGTTAGATAGTAGGACCTCCAGATAAGTGGTTGCTAGATAGTAGGACCACCAGATAAGTGGTTGCTAGATAGTAGGAAAACTAGATAAGTGGTTGCTAGATAGTAGGAAAACTAGATAAGTTGTTCCTAGATAGTAGCACAACCAGATAATTGGTTTTTAGATAGTAGGACCTCAAGATAATTGATTGTTAGATAGTAGGACCACCAGATCAGTGGTTGTTAGATAGTAGGACCTCAAGTTAAGTGTTCGTTAGATAGTAGGACAACCAGATAAGAGGTTGTTAGGCAGAAGGACAACCAGATAAGTGGTTGTTAGGTAGTAGGACAACCAGATAAGTGGTTGTTAGATAATAGGAAAACCTGATTAGAGGTTGCTAGATAGTAGCACAACCAGGGTTGTTAGATAGTAGGACAACCAGATAAGAAGTTGCTAGATAGTAGGACAACCTAATAAGAAGTTGCTAGATAGTAGGACAACCTAATAAGAAGTTGCTAGATAGTAGGACAACCAGATAATGGGTTGTAAGATAGCAGAACCACCAGGTAATTGGTTGTTAGATAGTAGGACCTCAAGATAATTGATTGTTAGATAGTAGGACCACCAGATAAGTGGTTGCTAGATAGTAGGAAAACTAGATAAGTGGTTGCTAGATAGTAGGACCACCAGATAAGTGGTTGCTAGATAGTAGGAAAACTAGATAAGTTGTTCCTAGATAGTAGCACAACCAGATAAGAAGTTGCTAGATAGTAGGACAACCTAATAAGAAGTTGCTAGATAGTAGCACAACCAGGGTTGTTAGATAGTAGGACAACCATATAAGGGGTTGTTAGATAGTAGGACCTCCAGATAAGTGGTTGCTAGATAGTAGGAAAACTAGATAAGTTGTTCCTAGATAGTAGCACAACCAGATAAATGCTTGCTAGATAGTAGGACAACCAGATAATGGGTTGTAAGATAGCAGAACCACCAGTTAATTGGTTGTTAGATAGTAGGACCACCAGATCAGTGGTTGTTAGATAGTAGGACCACCAGATAAGTGGTTGTTAGATAGTAGGACAACCAGATAAGTGGAGGGAAGACAATGGATCGATCAGATAAGTAGTGACTTAAAGTTGGGGCAACATGATCAGTGATGGCTGGATTTACGAGGCTGGGTTTTGAGCACCAGATTAGTATTGGCTATTACAACTTGATCAGTGGGGTTGAGTTAGCAAGGCTTGGCTCTATCGTAACAAGAATATCTCAATAACATGGGCCTTTTTAGAAATTATTTAAATGTCATACACAAATTAGATGTTTCAAAATGTGCATATGCCAAGTCAATCATTTTTTCACTGATGTGATATGGTTACAGATATTTCACATTACCGCTGTCATCTGTGGCTGTTTCGTGATCTTGGGGCTGTAGTTTTAAAGTAAAATAGCTAGAATATATCATAAAACTGTGCTAGGGTTTACTTTTATGTACGACATCCAGACACGTAACAGTAAGGGTCAGTGATTTTTTTTTTTGTAAATCAATAATGAAATCAATATGATGACTGCCTAGTCACAATAGTACGGTGGCCCTGACACTCCAATAATATAATGACTGCCACTTCACAGTTAAAGTACGGAGGCCCTGATTCGCCACATGTAAGTAACAATATATTGAACGCCTTACATAATACAGTGGTAACACTCTGTTTCTGAGATAATTTTATGTTAGTTCGCAAGGTGGCTCTTTCGTAAATTGAAATCTTCATTGAATATAAAATTATAGGGCTTGTACTTGTTGCTCAGAAAACTCTTTAATTTTTGCAGCACCTAGTTTCTTTTCTTTTCCTTTTTTTTGGTGGGGGAGGGTGACGGTATTTTTCCTTGTATTTTAGGTCTCTTTAGGTGTGTTAGATTATCTTTGCATTGTATTATTTCACGCTACGCGCGTTAAAATCTCGACATAATATTACTCGATTTGTTTCACTTTTCAGCTCTTTTTATTACCTACAAACACGTCTTTCAAGGTCTTCATCTAAACATTTCTCGCAATATCTTCAAACCCCTTTATGACGCCAACAACTAGCTGAAGGCAGGATAACGAGGCATAAGTGTACTATGTATTGAGTGTCCTTCTGCCTGAACATGATATACATTGTAACGAAGTGGGTCTCGTGATGTTTGCTAGATATAATTCGTAGAGAATTACGAATACTATATACATAATGTGTTTACTGTCTTCATCAACTAATGATGTTTAGTAAAGCCTCGTTATATTGCCACCACTTGTCCAACGAAACATTGACATTATAAAAGAATTTGATCATGATTGTACATGGGATACCTGTCGTATAGTGCTCTACGTCATTTATATTACAGACGTTCTGGGTAAACGTGGCTATTTGGGAATGAATAAAAAAGGAGTCGGTAGATTTACATAGAATATAAGATGGAGACCATTGATATTTTCATTGGTCAACATTCAGACAAAATATAAATACAACAAACTTTGCACATCAGAAATTGTGCTCAGATGTTAATTAATCAGAGTCTCATTGTCAGACTTTCATGAATGGGGTTTCCGGTTACAGCTCCAGCGGAGTGGAAGATTACCGATGTCCATCGATTTTGCAATGAATGTGTAATAGAGTATTGTGGTAAGGAGACCTAATTGACCTTTAATTACAACTGTATTGTATAAGATCTTATTAATCTTTAATTAGTTCTAGAGTTTTTTCTTCAACTCCATCAACTAATCTAGGTTAGCGACCTATATTTACATCTTACTAGCTATTCCATCTATCGACTTCTTCAGAAAACATGTAAGCTTGAAAGCAAAGAGTTAAAATATATGTCCCATCTTAAAGTTGTTCCATACTGTAAAAACCCTTCAGGTATCACACTGTATGTCGTTAGAGGGGACAAATGTGTAACTCCCTGACGAATCGGGGGTTGTTTTTCTTCTCTGTCATGTGCTAAAGGGACATTTATTTACTCTATTTTGACCCACTGCCCCTATCGCAACAATTCAGTGTGGATTTTTTTATCTTTATCCTTTTTCACTTGCCTTGTCGTTCATTTCGGCGGTGTATCCGTAGGCACCCGACTTCATACGACCTTGGCTGTTGTCTCCGTAGGCACCCGTCTTCATACGACCTTGGCTGTTGTCTCCATAGGCACCCGACTTCATACGACCTTGGCTGTTGATTCCGTAGGCACCCGACTTCATACGACCTTGGTTGTTGCAAAAACATGATGTATATCAGTCTTAAATATAATGAAATGTATTCGTATCACACAGGTCATTATTTACATTTCTCTTTGACGTTTCAATGAGTCCATTTTCATGGTTGTTTATTACAGTAAAACTAAGTTATCCACGTGTTTCAGTACTTTGTCACCTATACTGGTCTTGTATAGGGACATTTATTTACTCTATTTTGACCCACTGCCCCTATCGCAACAATTCAGTGTGGATTTTTCTTTATATTTACAAAAGATTTTTCTTAAGATTTTTCTAAATATTTAATAAATATTTAAACAATATTTACGCGGTATTACTTGGATAATCATAATCAGGCGCCCAAAATTAAATGAACATAACATTAAGAGGTTTTCTATCAATTTTAAATTTCAAAATTCTTATTGAAATAAGGCCTGCCAAAAACTGATACTGAAAAGAAACACACACATTGCGTGACTTGTATATCAAAAACTAAAAGTGATGAAATAAACAAAAACGAAACGGAATCATCAGCGTGTCTTGACCGGGTTTCAAACCCTGGAATTCTTAATTGTTGTACACAATTGCTCTGACAAACATTGCTAATTGGTCAATAGAAGTGTCCAGACCTAACTGTGCTTAAGTTATATCCATACGGAGTTAAGGGGATGTTACTGTATTTACAAAACCCAACAGTGTAGTGGGACAGCGATCCTTGATTATTCTGAAAGATTGTTCATAGATTTAATTCATATGGGTAAACCAATAAGTCTTACAGTTTAAAACCAAATCAATGCGATAAAGATTAACAATGTGTATAACAGCTGAATCATTGTAGAATGAATTAGCATTCAACGTGCCAAGAGCCAGTCTGCATTGAGAAGAGTTATTCAGTTTTATCTGGACAAACTATTCCAAAGATTCCTTAGATCATCATTTTACTTGTTAGCAGTTATCTTTTCTGTATCCGTCACTCAGAGCGCAGCATATAGAAACGTGTCATGTGCAAATAGTTTGACGTTACAAATGAATTTGTTTTCCCAGGATTATTTATGTATGTAATAATGTACTATATAAATAAGTACGGCTCTAAAGCTGCGACTTGTTGTCTCCTGCCTTTATATCAATAGCTACTGGAACGCTTACCACTTAAACAAAGGGTTTCAAGTACAAATCATATTGGAGACATATTTGCAATTGATTATCTTATAGTTATCACTTATCGAGTTTTGTTGAGGTGAATATATGAGTATATGGACCTAGGAATGCGATATTAACCGAGACTTCGAAATAAAAGTCCTTAATTGTTATAGTAGATTTGAAATTGTCATGTTTTCAATTTAAACAATACGGAATGTAGACAATTTTTCAAAAAAGCGATATTGCAAAAAGGTTTCAAGTGCTGCATTTGTCAGAAAGCCTGGTGATGTCATCAAGTGAATATTAACCAGCAGTTTCTAAAAATTGAAATACCGAGTAAAAATCATAAATCATCGACGTCCACGTGATTGTGATCTGACCAATGAGGATGTAGGGAAAATAATGTCATCTAATACTGTAAACGTGGAATATTACGAACGGGGGTAATTTACGCTTACTACGCAGAGTCGGATCGTCCGCGTAAATGTCCCTCTCGCGTATGGTTTCGTCGATAGTGTAAGGAATGACATCTCTGGTAGATATTGGTACATTGTGTGTGTTCGTGATGTCCTCATGTACTATTGTTTTGTCAACGTATTACTAATTAACCAACGTTTTCTAGTGCAAACAAAAAATAAGACAAGCACATTTTCATCTGTCCAATGACCAGTCGGTACGCATACGTAATATGTACTCATGATCAGCAGCTAGTATTTTTACCTGTACACATTTTGTAAAGTAAGGGAGATAACTATGCATCGACCGCGTAAATTACCCCCGCGCGTACAGTTTTGACCTTCAAATCGCGTTATTTTCACCCAGCGTAAATAACCACGTTTACAGTATTGTTTTCAATATAGTGCATTTATTTGTTTTCTATATTCAGATCATGGAGACTTTGACTACTCGGTGACGTGGTGATTCTTGACACATAATGTCTTCGGGAACAAAGAGTGGAAGCTCAACGGAACGTTCAACAGATGGGAAACGAGCTGTACCCGAAGGAAAACCTAACAATGGACTATTTAATCGACAGAAGTCGAAAGGGCGTCTTTTTAAAAGCACCAAACCGGGCTCGATAGGGAACTGGAATTCTGTCAAGTCAGTAGGATTCAAGAAAAAGGGGAAATCGTCACCAACAATCCAGGAGGATAAAGATACAAAGACAGGGACGGAGAGTATTATTGATATTGAAGTAGAGGATGTCACAGTCGCCGAATCTGTTGACCAGGTGAATAGCACTGACAAAGACTCTTCAGAGATTAACACTGAAGCTGACAATATTAAAAACGACAATTTAGAAAAAGGGAAAGGCAACCCGAATGTAGTTGTTGAAAAAAATAACGAGAACTCTGAAGCAAAAACAAGTTCAGAGACTGTAATTCCGAATGGAGATGCTTCGAAACTCAACGGACATGTTTTCGGGAAACCGGTAGCTTCGAATGGAATAGCGCCAGTCCTAAATGGTGTACCAGCAAAAAAGGAAAATTCTTTCTTTCGTGAGAAGTCAACTTTAGCGCCACCTAAAACGCCAATATCGAAGAAAGAAAGAACAGAATCACCAGATAGCAAGAAATCTTTCACAAGACGAGATTCCTCGAAACTTTCGCTCGATGGATCTTCTCGTGTGTCAGTAGACGCCGCTTTACAAACGGCTGGAGTCGTATACCCCACAGAAGATAAGCCCCAAAAATCCGTGTTTTCTAACAATGACTCCTGGATACGGTCCGCCATTCCTTCCCTTCCTCTCTGGTTCGCTATCACCTGTCTCGTTCTCAACATTTTGATTCCTGGATCTGGTAAGTTTTTTAAGCCCTTTTTTATCATGTTTTTCCCTTTTTTGCACTTATAAATCATTTTGTAACCAATTATCCCTAAAGACCTTAAAAGAGTATTTGTGATTTGTTGGTGGGCTTACAGTGTCATATCGATGTAGATACTTGGCTTTGGTTCATTTGCAAAATTGGTTAAGTTGGTAATTTGAAATATACCTTGGCACATTCATAAGACTCAAATGTTTTTAGAACTAATACATTGTACTATTCACTATATATCGTATGTAACGAATTATTCAGTCAGATGTCAGTTAATCAACTCCTCAAGAGTTACCAAATAGCATCATAAGGTGTCCCACAAAACTTCCCAACCGTGCATTCTAACCACTGTATTTTTTCAAAAGATTCGTCTCATTCAAGCAAAGTGAAAGTAAAGCGCTGCCATGTTGTATATTACTTGACTTGCGATCTGAACCGGTCACGTACGTCATGCTCGGGGCATGATAGAAATATCCAGCACAAATAATTAACGGTTGAATACGCAAATTAATACAATAATGCATATTTCATTTAATTGTAATATTTGTAATTATTTATTAATCATCTAATTACATTTTAATATCTGTTAGTCGCAATCCGTTGATTTAACTGCATTTAATTGACCAATGCGTCGATGAAATAAATTTGAATAAAATAACAACAGTGTTAAGCTGGCATTATTTTGTATTGTACATGAAATAACAGAATAAAAATTATGTTAACTTCTGATTACAAAGGTTCAAAAAAACACGGACTTAGATCTGATTCCGTGAGAAAATCCGGAACCTTGTACCGGTAACCGCTTTCCAGAGAAGATGCCCCGAGTGTCAATAGCCACGCCGCGCGGCAGTGGCTATTGACACTCGGGTGGTAATAGCGACGGACTATATAAATACGACCCGTATCTGAACAATTTAGACATATGTCCATACGTATTTAATACATTACCGTAATTGCCTAGACAGACAAAGTGCTTACAATGTAAAATTCTAAAATGCACTCATAAAATACAACGCAATGTTCCTTCCATCATTTTAACGAGTATCTTTACATATATTCTCAAGTCTAAATTCATGCCTTTTTGATTGAAATTGAATTGGCTAGGCTACAAAAATTGTATGTTTCATGTACCCCGAACTTAGATTTTACCTCCGATCCTAACAATTAACTCACTCTTCCTAATCAAATGCGCCGAAAATCGTAAGCGACTTCATGACACCTCTCTGTTTCATGGACAGGTATCAAAACCAAATTTAAGTCCCATATTTTTTTATCTAAAAGAACTAAAAATATACGGAAAAATTAATCCAATTGGTCTGAATGGCTATGTTTGGTGACTATTGTAATTTCTTGAATTACCCAACCTCAGAAAAAAAATGTATTTAAACCCCACATACCTACAGTACCCTATTATTTCAGTCATGTTACCTGAAACATACACATTTTTATTTTTGGTCCGATCATAACAGCAATCCAACAGACAGTTCTTAATGAAAAATGTCTAACCGTAAATGAACATAAATGTAAACTTTAAATAATATTATTTTACAACAATTATGAAACAAGTTTTGTTTTAACTTATATTAATCACTCTTGTTACCCCGGATGGACGCGCGCAGATCTAGATGGTCTTAATGAGGGAGGAAATTAAAGTTCCTGGAGAAAAGTGCCGTGGTCGGGCAGATGACCCCTATACCTTTTCACGTCCGATCGGGGAATCGAACCCCAGTCGTCTTGGTGAAAGGCGCGTGCGTTATTCACTGCGCCACCCGACCACCCTATAACCGTACAATCACATTTCATCACAGAATATATACGTCTCTCACTTTCACTGTAATTACTCAATCTATTGTCATGTCTTTGTGACGTAAATCTGGATAGGATTAGAATCTTGTTTCAAGTCGCGATCGTGAGAGTTTCTTCCATTAACTGAACGAATTATACTTTCATGGCAATTTGCTGTTTTATGAGTAATAACAGAAATATATTCCCCAATTATATTTATCTTGATTTCCCATATAACATCGATTTTCAGCGACATTCACAGGTTGATGGATAGATTGTTAAAATCAAGTACCGCCAAACAAATACATCAAAGACAGAGATACCATCTGTCCTCGCCATCAACCACGCAATAGAGAACGACACAGCTACTAAATGGGAAGTGTGCTTATGATTTTGTATTCATGGGGCAATGAATAATATATATGAAACAATACATCTCATATCTAACGAGGTAACACATAACAAGAAATATTTAAATAAAGATATATCCTAAATGTTTGTGTAAATATCGCAAGTCCGTCATTCATTAGACATTGGAGTGAGTTATCTAAAAACATCTATTTAAAATGTAAGTACATTGAAGCAGAAAACAACACAAAGCCATTGTTTACTGTACAATATCGACCAATCAGGATTCATCAGTGTAGCACGAACAGCTAAAGGAATGTAAATCAATGCTTAAAGTGTTCTGAAACATATGTAGAGATAAGATTAAAGGACGATCAGGGTTGGGGTCCTGGATGCGGCTTTCCTCCAAAGAGTGCCCACTCGCAGGGGGGAGTCATTCTCCCTACATATCATTTACACTATATATTTTTAACTTTGCAAGAGTTAGTTCGCAGTTGAAGCGGGCATAATTTGTCTCATGTGGCATTTTCTTAGGCAATGATTCGACCCGAACAACGAACACTTTTTGAACGTGTATTACTTGTATCGTTAAAACATAAGTAAAATTACCGTCAGTTTGGTGAGTGTTATATATTCCGTACTGTCGATGCTTCGTGTGGGACACATAATCTGTTATGACATAATCGATTATTTTTTTACGTATAATCGATGTTTAGGTTAGACTCATTATTGTACACAACAAAAGCACGATACATCAAGCCAGTATACGAGCTTCCCTTTATTAAATTTTACGTGTCAATATATCAAATCATCTACTCGTCGTTATAATTACATAGTACTCATGTTTCACAGAAATTGACAGTGAACAGAAAAAAAAGTATCTTAATTTGTTATTCTCATAGTTGATGCAGTTATAGTTGATTCAGTTATATAATCTCATAGTTGATGCAGTTATATAATCTCATAGTTGATGCAGTTATAGTTGATGCAGTTATATAATCTCATAGTTGATGCAGTTATAGTTGATGCAGTTATATAATCTCATAGTTGATGCAGTTATGATTGAGATTCATTGATTCACTGTGCAATAATGTACAATATGGATTAATCAGATTAATGGCATATCAAATTCTTTGGAACAATGGCCTGAGCCGTAATATTGATTAACTTAAACACCTTAGTAATGGCATCGATTACCCGTAACGCCTTGGTATTGTCCATGATTACTTCAAACTTTTCAGCAGCGTCATTGATTACCTCATACTCCCCCGTAGTGGCATTGGTTACCTCATACTCCCCCGTAGTGGCATTTATTACCTAAAACTGTTCAGTAGCGGCATCGATTGCCTAAAAATCCTTAGAACTTGCATTAGTTACCTTAAAGTCCTACTGAGTGGCAGTGATTACCTCCAACTGTTCAGTAGCAGCATCGATTACCTAAACCTCCCCCGTAGTGGCATTGATTACCTCAAACTGTTCAGTAGCGGCATCGATTACCTAAACCTCCCCCGTTGTGGCATTGATATGTACCTCAATCTGTTCAGTAGCGGCATCGATTACCTAAACCTCCCCCGTAGTGGCATTGATTACCTCAAACTGTTCAGTAGCGGCATCGATTACCTAAACCTCCTCGGTAGTGGCATTGATTAACCCATATTTCTCCGTAGTGGCATTGGTTACCTCAGACTCCCCCGTAGTGGCATTGGTTACCTCAGACTCCCCCGTAGTGGTACATTGATTACCTCAGACTTCAAGATGTTACACCTACCCTACATCATATCTTTTACAATTCAGTCTGTGTCCTTTTCAAAAGAAATCCAGATCATCCCCGCAATGTTGTGTTGAAGGGACATACACCCCACAATGTTGTGTTGAAGGGACATACACCCCACAATGTTGTGTTGAAGGGACATACACCCCGCAATGTTGTGTAGGAGGGACATACACCCCACAATGTTGTGTTGAAGGGACATACACCCCACAATGTTGTGTTGAAGGGACATACTCCCCACAATGTTGTGTTGAAGGGACATACTCCCCGCAATGTTGTGTAGGAGGGACATACACCCCACAATGTCGTGTTGAAGGGACATACACCCCACAATGTGATGTTGAAGGGACTTACACCCCACACTGTGATGTTGAAGGGACATACACTTCACAATGTTGTGTTGAAGGGACATACACCCCACGATGTTGTGTTGAAGGGACTTACACCCCACAATTATGTGTTGAAGGGTCATACAACCTACAATGTTGTGTTGAAGGGACATACACCCCACAATGTTGTGTTGAAGGGACATACCCCCCACAATGTGATGTTTAAGGGACATACACCCCACAATATTGTGTTGAAGGGACATGCACCCCACACTGTTGTGTTGAAGGGACATACAGCCCACAATGTTGTGTTGGGGGGACTTACACCCCACAATTATGTGTTGAAGGGACATAAACCCCACAATGCTGTGTTGAAGGGACATAAACCCCACAATGCTGTGTTGAAGGGACATACATCCCACAATGTGATGTTGAATGGACATACACCCCACAATATTGTGTTGAAGGGACATACAGCCCACAATGTTGTGTTGAAATAACATACACCCCACAATGTGGTGTTGAAGGGACATACACTTCACAATGTTGTGTTGATGGGACTTACACCCCACACAGTGATGTTGAAGGGACATACATCCCACAATGTGATGTTGAATGGACATACACCCCACAAGGTTGTGTTGAAGGGGGATGACATACACCCCACAATTATGTGTTGAAGGGACATACACACCACAATGTTGTGTTGAGGGGACGTACACCCCACAATGTTGTTTTGAAGGGACATACACCCCGCAATGTGATGTTGAAGGGCCATACAACCTACAATGTTGTGTTGAAGCGATATCCACCCCACAATGGTGTGTTGAAGGGACTTACACCCTACAATGTTGTGTTGAAGAGACTTACACCCCACAATGTCGTGTTGAAGGGATATCCGCCCCACAATGTTGTGTTAAAGGGAAATACACCCCACAATGTGAAGTTGAAGGGACATACACACCACAATGTTGTGTTGAGGGGACTTAAACCCCACAATGTTGTGTAGAAGGGATATCCACCCCACAATGTTGTGTGGAAGGGACATACACCCCGCAATGTTGTGTTGAAGGGATATCAACCCCACAATGTTGTGTGGAAGGGACATACACCCCACAATGTTGTGTTGAGGGGACTTACACCCCACAATGTTGTGTTGAAGGGATATCCACCCCACAATGTTGTGTTAAAGGGAAATACACCCCACAATGTTGTGTTGAAGGGACATACACCCCACAATGTTGTGTTGAAGGGACATACACCCCACAATGTTGTGTTGAAAAGACATACACCCCACAATGTTGTGTTGAAGGGACATACACCCCACAATGTTGTGTTGAGGGACTTACACCCCACAATGTTGTGTTGAAGGGACAAACACCCCACAATGTTGTGTTGAAGGGACATACACCCCACAATGTTGTGTTGAAGGAACATACACCCCACGATGTTGTGTTGAAGGGACTTACACCCCACAATGTTGTGTTGAAGTGACTTACACCCCACAATGTGATGTTGAAGGGACTTACACCCCACAATGTTGTGTTGAAATTTTGAAATTCGGTCGACCCCATATATATTCTGTCTTCATACTTTTTTCTGTTTATAGATACCAAACCTATTACTTATATAGATTTATAGATACCATACCTATTACTGATGTAGATTTATAGATGCCATACCTATTACTTATGTAGATTTATAGATACCATACCTATTACTTATGTAGATTTATAGATGCCATACCTATTACTTATGTAGATTTATAGATACCATACCTATTACGTATGTATATTTATAGATACAATATACCTTTTACTTATGTAGCGACTCGTTTCTGTGTTTTAGGTACAATACTTAGCGGCTGCTCCATTCTGTGTTGTGGGAAATCACGAGTCCAAGCTAAGGATGACCAGCTGACCGTCACGCTGTGTGTCAACATCATGGTGGGCATAGCCCAGTTGTTTACGGTCACCTTCCTGTTCGTCGGCTGGTTTTGGAGCCTGGCCTGGGGTCTCAAAATGGTCTCCATTGCTGGTAAGTAGGGTCGTGATAGGGAGGGAAAGTAGACAGGGGACACTTAGGTAGGACAGAGACTTAGATCTAATGGCGTGGTAGGATACGGGTATGTAAAAGAGGGAAAATATGACAGTCAATTTACAGGTAGTTACATAGATGGTTCAGTTTTCTTTATTTCCGAGAGCCATCCGATTCATAGGTTAAATGTCAACTATCTACACCATGTAGTACATGTACAAGAGATTAATATACATATTTCAATTATTAAGTGGATAGTGAGCTTACAAAGTACATAAGTAGTTTTCCATTTCAGACATTGATTCATCAACGTTTTCTCGTAGTACAATATAAATTCTTTCCGAGATTACATAATTCTTTTACATTATTATTACTCAATAATTTCGTTTACTTAAAACCATGAGGACGTCTGTGATAGAATCGCTTGATAGGTCTTGATATGATTGACATTCATGTAAATAACGGATAACTACGCAGGTAGACTTATTGGAACCTAGCTTTGCGTGAGCGGGTATTTACGCCAATGATTTCGGAATATTTGAATGAAAACTATTCGATCGATCCTTCAATGTATTTACTGCTGAATTTTACCATTTTCAAAGGAAAACGTTCATGGTTGAAATCATCAGCAATTTTATAGAGATATTGAACACAAAAGAGAAACCAAGTGATGTTTAAAGATATTTAAGGTAAGGAAGGATAATGAAGTATTTCAACATTTCATAATTTTCTTTTGAATTCACCTAGTTGAGTACCGCCACCAGAAGAAACAACAAAGGGAGCGAGAGTTACAGACCCTGGCACTCAGTGCGTTCGGCTCGCCGTCTCGTGTGCGGTCGTTGTTCTCCGCTGTTTAAGGATTCTCGTTCGTGTATTTGCAGTACTCTGTTTTACTCCCGTTAGGCTTCGCTCCCTGTTACTAAGACGGTTCGGAGTCGTTCTTTTCGTCGAGACTCATGGAAATAGTAGTTCCGTTGGAGGCTAATTGTACTATAATAATAATATGAACCAGTCTAAAAGGCAGATTGGTAAACCTGTACTTCGAAGCGAAGACTAGCGGATGTTAGAAAAAACTACGAAAAACAATCCAGTGTTCCCGATGATTTTCGTGTGTGTGTCCGTTGTTCTCCAAAATGTATTTCTTTATAACGGCAGTACCATTCTGAAAACTATATTTAGAACTCGCCTGTACAAAATACTACAGAAATCACTGCGTATAAGTGTCATTTTCAAAATATTTGTACTATCAAATACGGTGTATAAATCTAATGTTATGTTAAAAATTCCTTGTGATGAAGATGACGTCTAACGGAGATATCATTATTGTTACATATATCTTATTTTATAATGTTATATAATAAGACACAGGTGTTGTATTACTTATAAAACTGTATGCAAAGCATCTGGGTCTATTTCGATTTTCGATTTGTTTATTTTGAAATATCATATGTCAGAATTATGCAATTAAATATATGATGTGTTTCTTGTTTTCTTTATCAGTTTATTTTAATCTTTCTTCGTCGTCTTTCATAGTTATTATACATGTTTAAATAAATTTAATTTTTAAGAACAATTCTTTGTCCGTTGCATTATTTGTAATTCTACCATGTCTGCGATGTAACGACATTAGTTTAAACATATTTATTGCCAAAATAAGACCAAGTTATAACAACTTATCAACGCCTTCTCCTAATATACCTTTTGAATGACATTACAATTATGACAATAAATATATACAATTGTTGTTACCATTTGAACTCAAAATCTCTTGCTGTATTTAATAAAGTTTTGCACAGATCTAAAAATGTTTGAGTTAAGGTCAACGGAAAATTGTGAATTGCCAAACAAAAGAATTTCTAAATTTAACGCAACATTCAAATTATTCAAATGTTTAACCAAAATACTTCTTTCGTTTGTAAAAAGGTGACATTCTATAAAATAGTGAAAGACATTCTCACAAGGATGACCACAAATTACAAGACGCATTCTCAACAAGGTTAACTCTAAAAAGGTCATGATTAAGGGAACTGCGCTGGTGACGGAGCTTAGTATGCAAAATATTAAGGTTACGATTTCCGATTTTAAAATAAATAGGTGGACTTGACTGAATATTTGATGTTAAACAGGATTTGAATGAATTAGTAGAGGGTAGGGATCGAACCGAATTTTATTCTAATAGTGAAGGGTAGAAGGTAGAAAAGAAGAGTTAGTAAGAGATAATCTGAAAGGAGGAATCCTATAGTTAATATTGTTACGTAAAGCGTAACGATTATTTTCTCCAGATAAAGGCGGCAAAAGATTATTGAAGTTATCAGGAGTTAATTTATTATGCATCTTATACAACAGTTGAAATTTCCTCCGTTTTTTGCGAATAGATAAAGTTTCAAGACTAGTTTCGTAATATAAAGTATTAATAGGGGTATATGAAGGAAGTTCTAACTTTTCCGATTCAAAAAACAGTGCAACCGTCCCACAACTCACAAGCATATTCTAAATCAGGTAAAATAAAAGTCTTGTAAATTATTAAAAGAGCATCCCTACTTAATAAATGTTTCAGTTTCCGTAAGACATCGATTTTTTTCATAACAAAAGTGTTAATTCCATTTACATGATCCTCCCACTTTCCATTCGAATTAAAAGTTACCCTAAAATGTTTATGATAATCTGTAACGTTTAAGACTTTCCCATCAAATTCTAATTCTAAGTCTTCTTCGATATCGATTGAATTCGAAATAAGCAATGCATCTGTTTTTTCAGGATTAAAATTAACCAACCAGGTTTTTGACCAAGCATTTAAGATCTCTAGGTCTCTATTTAAAGTTTCTTGAATTTCTAGACAAGATGAAGATGGCTTAAGTAATGATGCATCGTCTGCAAAGAGACGAGACGTTGATTCAAAATTATCTGCTATGTCACTAATAAATATAAGAAATAAAAGTGGGCCAATAATAGAGCCTTGCGGAACCCCTGCCTCAATTAGACCTACAGAAGAATATGAACCGTTCAGAAATACCTTTTGGTGTCTCCGAGACAAATAATTGTCTAACCACATAAGCAATTCACCTGAAAATCCGTGCGATTTTAACTTCACCATAAGACCTCTATGCCAAACCCTATCAACAGCTTTGGATATGTCACAGAATACAACACACGTATGCTTTTTTTCTTCAAGTGCAATACAGGTTTGGTGATAAATATCAATGAGTTGATACACTGTAGAATGACCATGCATAAAACCAGACTGATATTTGTAAAACAAAGAATTTTCTATAAAGTAGTTGTACAAATGTGGACAGTGGTCAGCAATGAAATTGGTCTCTAATTCGAAGGAGAATATCTGTCACCCATTTTCAACAATTGCATGATATTAGCTAACTTCCCTTTATTTGGATAAATCCCTGTTGTTAAGGATATATCAAATATTATTTCGAGCGGAGTACAAACAGTGTGAGCAGTATTTCTTAGCATATGGTTGCTGATTCCATCCCCACCCGAGGCCTTGCCGAGCTTCAATATCTGTAGAACATCGCGTATTTTAGTTGAATGTAATCTAATTAAACTAATTTGTTTGTCAGTTTTTGGATCAAAAATCGGAACATCAGTGTTACTGTCATCTACTTTAGTGATACAACAAAAATAGTTATTTAATAATTCAGCTTTATCTGCATCTCTAGTAACTATGTCATTAGTAATAGGATCGACTAAGGAAGGTATAGGTTGTGAAGTATCAGACGTTTTAATTTTAATTAATTTCCCATAAGACTTAGGATCAAAAGATGAGTACCCATCAATAATATCATAAACATTTTCATAAAAAGTAACACGTGCATGCTTTTTCATATTATTAACGTTGTTTCGCTGTGATTTGAATTTATTGATATATCTACCAAACGTTTGGTTGACCTTGCTATTTTATGTAACCTATCCCTAATTCTGAAGTTTTTTCTAAGCTCAGAGGTCATCCATGGCTTATCATTAGGTTTTATATTTACTTCTTTACTAGGAATACATTCATTGGCAAAAGATAGATAAATGTTCGTAAAACGATCACAGGCTAAATTAACAGAGTCACAATTATAAACAAATATCTATCCAATTATGATTTGATATAAATTCATTAAATTTTTCAAACTTTGCACTCTTGTACTGCCAAAGCAGTGAAGAAGTCAACATTTAAGTCCCCTGTTACTATTACATTAGGAGAGATATCAAGAGCATTATTTATAGACGACATTAAATTTTCCCAAAACGGTAGGATAGAGTTTTCTATAAGCTGTTCCAATAATGTAAGTCGAGTAGGGTAGGCTAATTTTTGTCCATATTACCTCATCACCAGGATATTCCAATTCTGGCAAGCGATCAACTTCAATTTCTATCAGGTCGAAAGGGAGAATGAAAACCATCAATACATAAATCATTAGTAGTAACCTGATCATCTAAATGAGTTTCGGTTAGACACACAATGTCGTATTCATCTACTTTGTCCTCAATGCAGTCCAATTTGTGTCTAACGCTCCTAATATTTAAATGAAAAATAAAAAGCTTCGCAAAGTCTCGGACCAGGATTGGACTCAATATCCATAGGCTGTAGTAATAGCATTAACAAAATCAATGAAAACTCGAAATTTCGGAAACAAGAAATAAATATAATATTTAACTGAATAATTAACCAAAAAAGATAGCGAATATGTACCCGGAATTTCATGAATAAATTATAATGTGCAAACCAGCAATTGAAATTGTCAAACCTTATTACAACATATTTAAACGAACATACAGGATATGTCATGTAAACAAAAAACACTGAAAAAGAGCAAGGTCACGTAAAGTAATAATGAGACCAACATGAAAGAAGTCGGTACAGTATAACCCTTGACATAAGGGCTATCGCCTGGACAGAGCGCAAAACCCACAAAAAGCATGGGTTTGCACCCTATCCAAGTGGCGCGTGTGTCGACATTTATACACAGGTCAGTCATGTATACACATAATGTACATTATAAGTTTGAGTTGTGATTATAGGAACACCAGAAAATAGGGACGGGGAAATGGAGCCAGTCAATATAAAAGTTTTCTGTTAATATTTTGAAATGGTGGCAGACTGTCATTAGGCTAGTATCCCCCACCCAGACGACACAGGTAGCAATACTGTACTTACAGACACTCATATTCCTTCAACTGATCATATGTCCATCACTCCCGTGCCTTCGTAGTCTTTCTCCTGTCATTCCTCTCCTTCGTGCAAGACTCTGATCAACTTGCCATCTAGGTTGGGGGACGATAGCATAGAGACCACTTGCCATTACACCGAAGAAAAAACCCAGTATTTACATAGTTTGGTAAGTAGACTGGACACAACCATCCTCTTGTAACGACATTTTTCATTGGTTAATAACCATTCAGTATTTAGGGGATAGTACGTCGTTCTGAGTGTCTATGTTGGCGATTAGAAATGAAGTTTAGTTTGAACTCGTGACTGACAGATCTGCTGGAAAAAAAAAATCAAAAAAATCTTTGTAACCTCTTGATCTTATAAAACCTATCGATATCAAGAATCAGGGTGTTCCGTCGAACAATCCAAGAAGGTAACTAGAAATAGTAAAATATTCCATGTGGTTACGAGCGATGTCGATACAGCTTGAAGGTTGATGCTTTTGATGGATTGAAACAAACATTTTGCATAAAACATGACGTCGGTGTTAATAGTTTGCCGTCTGTCGAATGGTTCCCGCCGCGACACTACTCAACAGGGTGCGCGCGTGTACTAGGGGGTTACTACCGATGCCAAGATGGCGGACGAGTGTTTTCAGAACTGGTCGGTAAAGAAGCTGAAGACTAAATTGAGGAAACGGAGTGCTACTACCCATGGCAGAAAAAGTGATTTAGTTGTGAGGTGAAACATATTTTATTTCATACTGAATAAAAGCTGCATTTATTGTTGTCTTTCTATCAGTTTCACCCGTCAGCTGTTCGGGTAATCGACTGTCAATGTCGGTGTCATCGAAAGTGAAAGTAAGTTTGGGGACAGGTCCGAAATACATAATTATTATATTCGTTTATTTTTTTTGATCGGCGTAAATCTCCATTCCTATCAATAATGATTGAGATCAAGGATCAAGGTGTGAAGATAATAAGAAGATTTTAACAGTGATTCTTTTCCTGGTTTGAACAAGCAGGGGGGGG